>NC_057936.1:4169349-4214909 GCF_018555375.3 Anguilla rostrata
GTCTTGCTACAAGCTTCTGCAGTCGGTTTGCCCTCAGCTAGAGGTACGTACAGTGCAGTGCCGGCCCCCTGGTCTAAACTGCTTCAGAGACTTGAATCAAACTGTTATTTTTAGTATTTCTGAAACCCTTTAGAACCCTAGTGATTCTCAGCGATATCTTTTTAAAACCGAAAGTATCTCATTAATTTCTTTTTGTTGTCTGGTGCCCTCTGTAGGATGGGAGTACTAACAGCAGCCCGATATTCTCCTCCGTGGAGAACAGCTTTGAGCAGAGCAAGCACACGGTGAGACTCCGCCTCCTCTACAGACTCCTCCCCTCACAGTTACACAGCCGTCGGTGCTGACGCTCTCAGAACCCGGGCCGCCAGGTCTGCAGAGATCTCACAAAACCACCACCAATCACCTTAACGTCTGAGAACAGCGCTTACTCCGGTAGCCATTAGGCCAGTGATCTTCATTTCCAGTCCTGGTGGGTCCGCATAAGCACAGCAGGCTCTGCTGGTTTTTGTTTTTCCCCTTAAAATCGGCAACCGGTTCACGCCCCAGAAAACAGGTGAGGTGAGTTAACTGATTTAACTGATCAATTAAATGTCCAAGTGACAAAAAAAATCTGCAGACCCCGCGGCTACGCTAGCGCCAGGACTGAAGATCACTGCGTTAGGTACACCAGGGGCATGCCAGTCTACAAACCGCTCAGATTCTCAGAGCACAGTAGTGTGACACATTTCACGCAGGTCTCTCCTTCTCTCTTCTTCACCCGTGTCTCACCGTTTACGTTTGAATCACCTGCTCCTCTCCTCCTCATCCCTCCTTTTCCTCTCCTCCTCATCCCTCCTTCCTCTCCGCAGAACTCCAGTCAGTCCAGCCTGGAGGACAGCTTCGACCAGCTGGACCGCGGAGACTGCGGCCTCCTGCTGAGCGCCCAGCCCAGCCCAGCGAAGGTGTCCCGAGGTTAGTGCTGGGGTCCAGAGGTCCGGGGTCCGGGGTCCCGGGGTTTGGGGTCCGGGGTTTGGGGTCCGGGGTCCGGGGTCCGGGGTTTGGGTTCCGGGGCCTGGGGTCTGGGGTCTGGGGACCTGGCCTGTCGCCACAGCTGGGGGAACCGCCAACTGTCACGCCAGCACGCTAACGCCACCTGCACCTGTCAGACCATGTGAACTCTTACCTCAATTCCCTCTCCTTAACGATAAAGATATTTACATTTCAGCCTTCTGATATGTGGCCTGAGTCAAGTTTAACTTTTTTATGTCGTAGTTCCTCTTGCCTTCCTGTAATAGATGCGTATATTTTTTTATAGACAACGCCTTGCGTGTTACAGCTGACAAACGTGGCAGTTTCGCGGTTTTTTTTTCCTCCCCTGTATCTTTCACTTCTGCAACCTGCTGTTGGCCTACTTAAAAGCTGCTTGTTGTGTGCCTCGCCCGATAAGTTTTACTGCTAATTTAAGCGGCTTAATCTCCTTGAGTACACTGGGCTGTTATCCAACTGGCTGCTGCTGCGTGCTAGCGCAGGTGTAGCACGGCCTTTCGTGCTTAATCCGCTCCTAGCCGGCCGAGGCTAGCTCACGCGTGGGCGTGCGCTGATATTAAAATTCCGTAGTAGATTATCTTGGCCAAGATATTTCACAATATTATCTTTGTTATTATTGAAATAAGTTTCAATAGGTATTTACTTAAAAATACCTGTTAAAAAACATGTTTTACAGAGCATGTTTTATGTAAAAATGTTAACATTTTGGCCATGCCAATAACTTGTTTCGGAATTCAGAAGTAAATATGAACTGTTCGGCCTGTTTTTAAACAAAACAATAACTGTGAAGCTTATTCAGAAATAAACGTTAATATTTTGGCCAGCTTATATATATACACTACATAGTTTCTGGTGACCTTATCTCCTGCTGTGGTGATGCATGACCTCCGCATTCTGCCATGGCATTACGAAAACTTTATGTCACTGTGCCCACTGAGTGTCAGGGAATAAGAAGTGCTCCCCCTATGTCTGTAGCCGATATTACTCTCATTCAGTTATGTTGGCGGTTGACCAATGCTAAGATGCAACACAGCTGGTTATTTTGGTTATGATGGTGATAAAAATTTATGATGATTTAATAACCATGTTTTTTTATCGAGATATATGGTTATATTGTTTATCGTCCTATCACTGGTCCTCAGCGACAGTGTTTTAATGTGACCGTGCCTGTGTGTCTAATCCCTCAGAACCAGTGCATCGTGGGAACAACACCACCTCGAGCAGTCCTCAGAGGGAGAAGGAGGACAGCTCCACAGAGGAGGACGCAGGTATCCCACAAACCCCTGTGCAAACATTGGATAGAGCCAGACTTCACATAGTCTAGTCATTTCTATGGTGGACTGTTGCTAAAAGTAACAACAGAGCAATAACGCAGTCACCTGTTGTGAAAGACTCACTTTTCAGGTTCGTAACTGTAAGTTACCATGGCCCTGATCAGGTTGACACACTAACACGTGTTGCCCATTAACTTAAGGGGATGTGCTTTGCTAATGAACCAATGGTGGTTAGACAAACCTTGATCTCATACAGGTGGGGAACCAATCAGAGGTGGCAGACCAAACCAGCTGAACAGCTGATATATAACACAACTGTCTGTTGCAAACAAATCTGAAAAGCTGTCAATTCCCTCTCAAAACACCATAGAGAGTGTCTGGGGTTGTGACTACCTGTGTTACAGTGGTAGTCAACAAAGAAGAGAGCGAGCTTACCCACTTCCTCTTACTTTGGTCAAGTGCTATGCCAGTGAACATTTGTGTGCTTAAAAGTGGGTGTAACCCAGCTACACTTGCTTGGAAAGTGAAAGTTTTTTCTAGCCGACTAGGACGTAGCCAGGCTATATCCAGATAAAATCTGAGCTATATTGCGGTCAGCCTAGTCTGTTTAAGTCAAAACGTCTCTGGACCTAGATTACCACCCCTCTTGATGCTCTTGCTCGCTAAAATGTCACCTTGTGCTCAGCGGTTCACGTTTAGCCGCATGTGCTTTATCCGACTGCTGATTGGCTGTCTCCGTTCCAGCAGGCGGCTCTTGGGTCTGGAGTGTCACGGAGAACGTCAGAGCTCACCTCGTCCAGAGGCAGTCCAGCAGCCTGAACACCCTCCTCTTCATCTACCTGCTGCTGTAAGTCTGCCCTTGTGAGGCCGTGCTCGCTGTCGCTCTCTCAGACGGCGCCCCTCCCTGCCGTAAAAACACGTCCCGGCAGGTTCCGGATCAGTCGTTCAATCGTGTACGCGAATCGTGTACGTTACCGGCAAGCACGGGCACTATAAAACACGTTAATACTCATTCTTGGGGGGAAAAAAAAGTACACGTGTAAAGGTTACTGCCTGAGGTGTTTTTCTGATTTGTAATGATCAGCGTGAAGGAAAACAAGTTTTCCCTAGAGGGCCTCTGGTGGTGTTGTTGGGCGTCAGGTGTTTGGTTAGGTGCGCTAAGATAAAAATGGTCTGCTGGGTTTCCGGGTTCGCTGGGTTGATCCGTTTTGATCCTTTTTGATCTGCTCTGTCCAAGGTGAGGCAGGAATTTAGCATCATAGACTCTATAAACTGGCCAGATGATCAGCTCCTGCATTCCCTTCTGTCTTCTGCGCTTCTTTACTGTGGGAGCCTCCGGTGCTATATCACAGTGCACAATGTCCATCCGCCGTGTTTTTAGCACTTCCCGTAGTCTTGTGCCTTTACTGAGCCCCCAGGAGAGCGGTTCAGGCTGGAAAGGGCTTCGGGCTTTGAGCAGCGGGGAGACGGAACTCAGAGGGTTGAGAGCAGGGAGTTTAGTGTGGGGCAGGTGTGTGGAATCTGTGCTGAAACGAGGCGGGACGGGTGATGTACGATGGGGGTAGGAAACCGGGGGGCGGGGTGAGAGGGGGTGTAGAGATCGATGAGTAAGAACGGGCAGGACGGGTGATTAGGCGGGACGGGTGATTAGATGGGGTAGGAAACGGGGCGGGGGGGGGGGCGGGTGAATGATATACATGAGGTAAGAAACGGGGCAGGACGGGTGATTGATGTACGGGGCGGGACGGGTGATGTACGGTGAGGGTAATTTGGGGCTCTGCTTGTTTCGGCCACAGGGTGGTGCTGTTGCTGCTCTCCTCTGGGTACATCGGCCTGCGGATCGTCGCCCTGGAGGAGCAGCTGACCTCCCTCGGGGCGCTGCCGGAGTTCTCCCTACAGAACCGGTAAGTGGCAGTGCCGTATAGCGGCTAGGGGAGTGGGCTAGTAACTTACAGAACCGGTAAGTGGCAGTGCCGTATAGCGGCTAGGGGAGTGGGCTAGTAACTTACAGAACCGGTAAGTGGCAGTGCCTATAGTGGCTAGGGGAGTGGGCTAGTGACTGTGCAGAACCGGTAAGGGGAGGGTGATTAGTGGGGTTTGAGGGGGGGGAGTGATATATTACAGAGGTAAGAAACGGGGCAGGCGGTGATTGATGGTAGGGGTGGGGCGTGATGTAACGAGGTAATTGGGGCTGCTTGTTTCGGCCACAGGGTGGTGCTGTTGCGCTTCCTTAGGTACATCGGCTGCGGACGTCGCCTGGAGGAGCAGTGACCTCCTCGGGGCGCTGCCGGAGTCTCCTACAGAACCGGTAAGTGGCAGTGCCGTATAGCGGCTAGGGGAGTGGGCTAGTAACTTACAGAACCGGTAAGTGGCAGTGCCGTATAGTGGCTAGGGGAGTGGGCTAGTAACTTACAGAACCGGTAAGTGGCAGTGCCGTATAGCGGCTAGGGGAGTGGGCTAGTAACTTACAGAACCGGTAAGTGGCAGTGCCGTATAGTGGCTAGGGGAGTGGGCTAGTAACTTACAGAGCCGGTAAGTGGCAGTGCCGTATAGTGGCTAGGGGAGTGGGCTAGGAACTTACAGAACCGGTAAGTGCAGTGCGTATAGCTGGCTAGGGGAGTGGGCTAGTAACTTACAGAACCGGTAAGTGGCAGTGCCGTATAGCGGCTAGGGGAGTGGGCTAGTAACTTACAGAACCGGTAATTGGCAGTGCCGTATAGTGGTTAGGGGAGTGGGCTAGTAACTTACAGACCCGGTAAGTGGCAGTGCCGTATAGTGGTTATGGGAGTGGGCTAGTAACTTACAGAACTGGTAAGTGGCAGTGCCGTATTGTGGCTAGGGGAGTGGGCTAGTAACTTACAGAACCGGTAAGTGGCAGTGCCGTATAGTGGCTAGGGGAGTGGGCTAGTAACTTACAGAACCGGTAAGTGCCAGTGCGGTATAGTGGCTAGGGGAGTGGGCTAGTAACTTACGGAACCGGTAAGTGGTAGTGCCGTATAGTGGTTAGGGGAGTGGGCTAGTAACTTACAGAACCGGTAAGTGGCAGTGCCGTATAGTGGTTAGGGGAGTGGGCTAGTAACTTACAGAACCGGTAAGTGGCAGTGCCGTATAGTGGTTAGGGGAGTGGGCTAGTAACTTACAGAACCGGTAAGTGGCAGTGCCGTATAGTGGCTAGGGGAGTGGGCTAGTAACTTACAGAACCGGTAAGTGGCAGTGCCGTATAGTGGTTAGGGGAGTGGGCTAGTAACTTACAGAACCGGTAAGTGGCAGTGCCGTATAGTGGTTAGGGGAGTGGGCTAGTAACTTACAGAACCGGTAAGTGGCAGTGCCGTATAGTGGTTAGGGGAGTGGGCTAGTAACTTACAGAACCGGTAAGTGCCAGTGCGGTATAGTGGCTAGGAGAGTGGGCTTGTAACTTACAGAACCGGTAAGACATTGCTGGCGTACCCATCAGCAAAGGTATTTAACCTGAATTTTTTTCAGTAAATATTCAACCTGTATAAAATGGATACCGTGTAAGAATCCAAATCCAAAAGATGAGCAAGCCGAAATAACTAGCCAGCTGCTGCTAGTCAGTTTAAATGTTGATTTTTGTGTGAAAACTTGCCATCTGTGGATGCTCACGTTGAGTAGTTACGAGGCCTGTGTCTGCAGTGTAAAAACACGGGGCTGCGTGCATGGGCTTAACCACGATCCCAAGTAAAAAACTCAAATCTGTGTCTACTACACCTCTCTCCCCCCCCCCCCCCGCTCAGGTACAAGGACACATAGCCGGACGTCCCGGGGAAGAGGACAGGTTTTAAAGGCACGGCGGAGGGGGCGACACGGAGGCGTCCGAAGATCTGCCGAGGATCAGGTCCCCTAAAAAACCGAGAAGGACTGTCGCCTTCCGGGACGGTGCTGTAAGCGTGCCGCTTTTCTAACCGCACAGACGAACTCTACGGGAACGCCGCACTTGGTCTTCATGATTTCAGAGATTCGCTTTTTAAAAAGTCTCCCTGGGGGAGCGGGGGGGGGTGGGGGTGGGGGGTGCGGCCCGGCCCAGCGCGGACAGGGGTTCCTGCTGCACAAGCTCGCGCGGGCCGGCTGAGTTTCGTCAGCGAGCCGAGGGGGGGCCTTCGCGAAACCAGGAAGAGGCCGCCATGCGGAACCAAAGACAGTTGGCTCGGAGGGGCACTGGGGAAGAAACGGAGAGGCGCACCGGCATGTGTCGGCTGAGCCGATAACGACGGCTGCAGCGGGCGGTTCGGAAGGGGGGGGGGGGGGTCTGCGCCATGTGACCAGTGCGTTCTCACCGACGACGTGCCCCAGCTCGCTCTCTCCTGCTCCTGCTCCTGCTCTTGATCGTGGCAGATTTTACACGGGAGACAGAGTGGCCCGTCTGCATTCTCACCATCCAGGATTCCCAGCGAGAGACGGTTAAAACGGCGAGCCAGACACTTGTCGAACATCGGCGCTCGGGCGCGGGCGCATTTTCATCTAGCTTTATTTTCTCATTTGTATCTCTTAACGCATTACCTTTTTTGGAAGTGCATGTTTATCCAGTGTTCTGCGTATATATCTTATCTGCTTAGAAATTTGTTTCCTTACTACAGAAGTTACCAGCTGATGACTGAAATTAGACTTGTGGACCTGACATCAAAAGATCAGCCAGGATGGCATGCTTCTCAGCTCCTCTCTAGTGTGGGGCTCTCCTGATCTAAGGATTGTGATATTAATCCCTGAATGCATAACATTTAACACATTATTGATTCACACTCAAGAGTACATCAAGTAGCCTATAAGTATTGCTGGGCATGCTCAAAGTATGGTCAGGTTTATAAAACTAAAAAAAGGGGGCTTTTTATAGTAATTCTTTTTCTATTCATATTCTATACTTTGATCAAAAAATAGTTTTAATGTAAACAAAATAATCCTGATCAGGTTACACATTTGTCCGCAAAATATGCAAAGATGTGATGCAAAAAACATTTATACCATAGCTTCTGTTTGAGGGAATGACTGTCTCAAACAGCGACACATTGCATATATGTTGTGTTATGTTTGTGTGTCTGTGTGCGCGTGTGTATATATGTATACACACACAGAATATGAAAATATGCAATCCTTGTGTAATTTCGTGCCCTTACAATTTCAAAATGTGTTAAATTAAGAGTTACTATGAAGGGTTGGGCAGTAGGGCATTTCACATTTCACATTGTTTTTGGATGGAATCAGCTTCATGATCAACACCGATTATTTAAAAATGTACGGTAAAGTATAACCGAGTACATTTTTTAAAGATGCTTTCGAGTTTAACAAACGGTTTGTACTGTTCTTTAAAAAAAAAAAATAACGGACGCCGATCTGTGTAGCATCCCCAGCGTATTCCATTCAAGTGAGCGCACTTTAAACGTGTCGCAGGTGTCATGGAAACCGGAAGTGTTCGACGGGCCAGTGCTTCTCAGCCCTGGTCCTCGCGACCCGCTGTATTTGCTGTTTTTTTTTTTCGACCACAGTAACGAGCTCTGTATTGCGACGAGCTGCTAATTGTTCTTGATTTGAATTTTTACGTCTGTTGAAGGACGATTCACCCTCTTAATGCCGTATTATGTCAGAAATAGGTATGTGTACTGTATGCCTTAAAAAATGTCCCATATTCACATCCAGGAAATTCAAATGGGTAAAAACTAATTTATGCTTTCATTTACTGTGCTGTACGTACAGTGTGGGAAATAATTCCCAACTGAAAGAGGTCGCAGTTTTAACTGATCCAGTTACCAGCTGACAGGTGAAATCATTTGGGTCCCGTGTGCTGAGAGTGTGGAACCCTCAGGCTGAGTGTGTAGTGAAGTGAAGTGAGTGGAGTTTGCTGAAAGAAGAAAGAGAACACGGAAAAAAAAGTGCATTGTGCTAAAAGTAGTTTTAAAAACTCGGTTATGGTGAGCACATCTATTCCCCACGGCACGCAGGAACTGGCGCCGTGGGCTATGCATGGCGAATTGTGGTCACTCACTCACTCAGTCACTCACTCACGGACGACCTTTGAGGGACGTTTAGTGGGACGCGTGCGCAGGCGGCGCCGGCTGAAATGCGTCTGCGGAAGCGAGTTGCGCCGTGTGGGTCTGGACGGTTCCGTGCTGGTTTTAACAGCCGCGACCGATCAAGAGGATTGGCATCGCCCAAAACCAGCCTGGCATCGCCCAAAACCAGCCTGGCACAGCGAGTCCCACGGGACCAGGGTTGAGAAGCTCTGCGTTGGGCGAGGAGAGCAGCTGGTGTTAAACCGATGCTGCGGCCTTTTCCCTCAGGGGCGGGGCCTAATGCAATCCAGATTTTCTCCCGTTTCCCGTCGTGCTGATGCAATAGATCTGGAGTTTTCAAGCGAGCATCTGTTTTTTTTTTTTTTTGTGTGTGTGTTTGTTTTTTTTTTTTTTTTAGTGCGTCACCACCGTGTGGCGTTTCCCCCGCTCTAACGCGTTGAGAATCGCCGTCCAGGGAGAAAGTGGCTATCTTTATCAAACCAATGCAGTGATGCTGTCGTGTCCTTTCGTCGAATCGCTCTCTTTACCTCGAAACCGATTCAAGTCTTTTTGGGAGGTTCAGCCTTGCACTGCTCCACTATGAACGCCGTGTTGTCGGGACGCAGACATCGCACTTGTAAGACGGCCGTTTTAGCGGTGCTGTGATCGCGAATCCATTCAGGCTGAACAGGTAAGCGTACCTGCACCAATGCACGGAGAGCGATGGGAAAGGCACGGGGACTATTTTGAGCTTTACCCTTACGTGTGCTGCTGTTGTGAGACTCTAGGGGGCAGCGACAGCCTCGGAGACTCATTTAAGTTTGATTACCTTCAAACGGACGCAATGCAAAAAAAATGTGTGTAAGAAAATCAGTGAAGACCACATCATTTTGTGTTTTTGCACTACTTCAGTGTTGTAAATATTATTATTTTTTTGTATCAATTGAAATGTGCTCTATAATTCTACTTGGGTAATATGTCTATTTATTTGCATTCTGTGTAATTCAAAGCAGACTCTGTGAGACACGCTTTGATTCTGTTTGAAAAATAAATCAAATATTGGAAAAAAAGTATTTGTGTATATGTTCGTCTTCATAGCAGCAGAGATGCTAGCTTACAGTATCAGCAAAACCTCCAGTCCTAACGTATTCGACTCAAAATACCTCGATTATGCACATTGACATCTAGCCGCCATATTCGAGTCACATGGGTCTGCATGCCTGACTGATTTGACAGTCTACTATTTAGTTCTCCCAGATTTAGCAGGTGTTCGCAGCTACATTTTGACTTCATTTTAAGTATACAGCTCTATATTTAAAGTCCACCAGGGGCCTCATCTATAACAATGTTCTTAGATTTATTCTTGGACTTAGTCTTAAGATAATTTCCGACGGTGTGCTTACGTTCGATTCATAAAAGATACTGAGCATAAAAAACTTTCCTTACGCAGGTTCTAAGATGCCCATTTTAAATTTCAATTTAACTTAAAATTGACGCCACCTGAACGTGCCTTACAATCAGCCATTTCCCCTTATATAATGCTAGCACAAATGAGGGTTTAGTCAGGAATAACCATGGACCAAAAGAGAAAAGCAAACTTTTTGGAAGATCATCATGCGTAAAAAAGTCATTCCGGTCTCTGAAAATTCTCTCGCTTCTAAAAGCACGGTTTTCAATGTCTTCCAATAACGCAACAGCCATGGGTTACTTTTTTCTAATTTGACACACTATTTATAGAACATCGCATCCTGTTTTTTAAATCAAAACACCTTGCATCTGGCAATTAATTCCTCACACTTTTAATTGATAATTCCTATCAAATTGTTCATAAAGCTAATGCAAAGTTCACCACAGGCGTGGACACATATGCGTCCCAAACTGCAATACTCCTACATAACCAGCAGGAAAATCACTTACGTCAAGTCTAGACTTTGCCTAGAGATAATTTCCACGTCAAAGTAAGGTTTTATGAATAACTACTCATACGTGTTTTTTGCGTAAGTTATACTTAAGATCAAAATTGATCGTAAGTCCGTTCTATAAATGAGGCCCCTGGTGTCAAAAGCCGCTTAAATAAAAAATGAAAATAGAAAATTTCTGGAGAATGCGCCACACCTTTCACAGAAGGGCTGTATACGGCAGACTTTTTCCAACAGTCCACAAATGTATGCCTCTGCTGGAGACCCATAACTTTCACACAAATAATTGTGTAGAAAAAGTTGTGTGTATAGAAACAGTTTAAAAAACTTGTGATCTTCAAGCATGACCCTCGGCTCCACGTTGCATTGATTTCACCTCTATTCCGTTCTTGTGTCCCAATGTAGGCTACACCATGCGCACTGTTTCTCAACTACAACTCCCTGTCTGCTGCATTCAAACAGCAGACATACGCTACTCATCACTTCTGAGGTGTAGGCTACGTACAAATGTATTTCTCCAGACGGACGGTATATGAAAACAGTCCCTGTGGATAAGAGTGTCGAGTAAACTGCGTGGTAATTCCGGTACACCCATAAGTAATTATTAACGGCAATAAATGTCCACTCTTAAATCGGTGAGAAGGTTGTAGGCTAGCTGTTTATGCAGTTATTTTTGTATATCGAGGCTCAGGAGTCAGGACCAATCCTCTTAGCACCACGAATAGCATGAACGGTGTAAATTTTGTAGTTTGCTACAAATTATTTCGCGAACTTCGGGGACACCTCTAATAGTCCTCCACCCCGCAAATTTTTTTCCCTGTGTGTTGCACCGCCCAGAGTTAATAAGAGATCTATAAGCCCATCGAATGTTCTTTCTATTCCTCGGCTGTTAATTGTTAGAAGACAAAGACCAGGAAATCCAGCAGTTCACAATTTACAACGCCCTGCGTTTTTTCACACAGGTAGGCTAAGTTTCTGTTTTAACCAAACAATTATTTATGTGCACTTAAAGTTTACCCATGACAGTGGGACAGCATAAGAAATAGCACAGGCTACAATAAGTAGCCTACAAATAAAAGTTTCAACAAATACATTAAAAGATGATGCTTACAAAACGGTAAATCAGACATAACCGAGCGAGTTCTTTATGTGCATCGGCTTACGACATTTATATGTTTTGTTATTTAAAATATGTCCTCTTAAATACCGTGTAGCTATAATGTTTTCAGCTTATTCTGTGTTTTGAAATAACACTTTACTGCCAAATTTATCGTGCTAGTGTAGCCTACTTTTGGCATGTCCTCCTCAGGTTCCCAGTTCGCACATATCTTCTCTTTTTTTCGGTTTACCTGCTGTCACTTAGGCACCGGCCACAAATAGCCTGCTGTAGGTAGTTGCATCGTTAATTTTACAGAGACCCCGATGTTGCGAATTGCAATTAAGGCCTTTTTTTAATAATTTGGAAACAAGATGTTACAACCTGTGCGAACAAGATCGATATCTTGTGAGAACAGACAGACCTCATTCCCATAAAATAAAGTACAATTTTTCGGAATTTTGTTACTTCGGCTCTGGGAATGATTGTTTACTGTGCAAAAAGCACTTTTGAACTGTACATTCATTGGCTGATAGTGTACCAACAAATGCCTAAATGGTAAATTGTAGCGTAACCCTTAAAAGATTCACTTTCTAAGTTACTTTTGATAAGAACCTCTGATGAATGACACCGGATGAATGGGAACGTAGCCAGGCAAAGACCAGCATAGCCGGTTACTAGCACGAACCGCTTAGTTCATGCTCAAAACAAAAACAACAACAACAAAACAAAAATATTATGTTCTGGGGTGGCGTTAAATAAATAATGAAGACGATGCATGATTTATTAATCGTAGCCAAGGCATACAAATAGATGTATTGTTTGCATATAGCTTTGGCACTGAGCACAAAAGTATAAAATAAGAAGCCTAAAAGTAAATCTCTGGTTTATGTGAAAGGGTGCTTGTCTGCAAGAGAACTTGTATTTTATACCCTTCTTCTGCGACAAGCCTGGTCCGGGAACAAACAGGAAAACTGATGTCATCTTATGCGTTGCGTGAGTTAACAATTAAGTGTGTAAACTTGATTGCCTTTCCGGGAATTCCACCAGGCTATAATAGCTGTATCTTGGGCTAAACTAGTCTCAACTGATTACCAAACATACTTAGCCTAATACGAAAAATCTGTCTAAATCTACGCTAATTGGGCCTCATTCACGAAACATCTGTGAGATCACATTTGATCGTAAATTGCGTGTGAGAGCGTTTCGAAGTACATTTCGGCATGCATCTTTTTTTTTTTCTTATCTGCATTTGTTCATGGCCGTTTCCTTATTGCGCATAAGATTTTCAAATGGCCAGCATTCATAATCTCCATACATCAGGGACATGCACAAAAACCAAGGTCCTGCACATGTGTCTCGTATTTTTTTTTCTTCGTAATAACATTTTTAACAACGAAAGTAAGATTAATTTAAGAAAAGTTCTGTGAGGCTTACTGATCCTGATCCTATTTGAACAAGCCTGCTTAAATAATATCACTGATCAACTGCATGCCCAGGTGCATGTGTCAGAAGTGCCGGAAATGAAAATTCTAAAGCAAGGATTATTAGGAAAATACATTTTATAAGACGTATAGAATACGGTTTCGGTTTCATACATGATTTATATCATGCCAACGTAGACAATGTGTGACACTCCCGATTCCGATCTAGCGTTTAGCTAGGAATGCTTAGCATTTCATTTCGGTTTTACTTCACTTGCTGAGACACATTCCCCCCTCTAAGAATTTCAGAATAAAAAAATCGATCTAACCGCTGGATCTCCTCAGATATTACAGAAGCTCTTCATGTTAGGGATAACACTTGGGCAAACGCCAGATTTACTAACGGTCAGATTGGTTAGATTTCAGACAACCGAGGAATCTGAAACTAGGCTAGACAAGGCAGAGCACCAGGCTGGACTAGACAAGACAGAACACCGGACTGGACTAGACAAGACAGAACACTAGGCTGGACTAGACAAGACAGAACACCAGACTGGACTAGACAAGACAGAACACCAGGCTGGACTAGAAAGACAGAACATCGGACTGGACTAGACAAGACAGACACACTGAGGACAGCGAACGGACTCTCAAGACGAAAACACTGGACTGCAACAGAACACGGCTGACGAGACCAGACGACAGACAGGCGAACACCAGACTGACAACAGACACAGGCGAGACAGCACTTCACAGACAGGAGTGGGTAAGACACGCAGGTAGAGCAGGAGAAACAGACTGACACAGACAGGGAACGCATTAACACAGACAGGGAGTGGGTTAAGACACTAAGAGGGAACAGACTGACACAGACAGGAACCAACACACAGGGTAGACTACAAAAGGAACACAGACAAAGGACAGCAAGGCGGGCGGGAGGCACACGGCAAGACCGACAGACACACTAAGGGACAGACAGACAGGGAAGGAGAGGGGTGAATTCAAAGATTGACATACAGACTGACAGACAGGTGACCAATGCAACCACGTTGGCTGACCTGCGACAAATCCTGTTTGAGGAATGGAATGCCATCCCACAGCAAGGCGTGACCAGGCTGGTGACCAGCATGAGGAGGAGGTGCCAGGCTGTTGTGGCTGCATATGGTTCTTCCACCCGCTACTGAGGCTCCTGACTGTTTGTTCAATGAATAAAGCGTAAAATTACCAATATGTCTTGTTTGTTCCTTGTTACTGATAGAGAGTTCAATCATCCAATCCCCCAAACAACTCAAAACAATAGAGTCAATACCAACAGGAGAATACACGGTTTGACATTGGCAGGGAAATTTGCCACATTCCACTTGGGACCCCACCCAAATAATCAGCTGTGCTGCTCATCCCACAAATGCATCCTTGCAAATGGGACATCATTTTAAAGGGAAATGAACAGGCTTTCCAATGGTATAAGATACAATGCTAATAATACACTGACAACAGAGATATGATCGACCAAACACAAATTTCCAAACGTTTTTTTTGAGGAGTTTATATCCAACAGACCTAACCGGCTATGTTCATGTGTCAATGTGTCATTTCCAGACAGGGAAATGGAGTCCAGCTGCAACCTAAACATCACGGAGGCGGTGCAGATACTGCAGATGGGGATCTCCATTCCCAGCTTCGTCCTGGGGCTTCTGGGAAACGTGGCGGTGCTGGCGATATTCTGCTGCGGGCGCGGGGGCGGGCCCTGGAGCTACATGATGGTCTACATCACCAACATGGCCTTGGCGGACTGCACCGTCCTTTTCTTCCTGCCCTTCAAGATGTACTCCTACCGTAACTCGTGGCCGTTCTCGGCCCACTTCTGCGTGCTCCTAGTCTACGTCTACTACGTGAACATGTACGTCAGCATCTTCACCGCCACGGCCATCAGCGTGGTGCGCTACGTGGGCATCAAGTACCCCTTCCGGGCCAAGCAGGTCCTGTCCCCGCGCAAGGCGCTGGTGGTGTGCGTGCTCATCTGGGTCGTGACCTGCTCCATCGGCGCCGGGTTCTACAAGGTGGACGCCCCCCCGGAGGCCAACGGCACCCGCTTCATGTGCTTCCAGAAGGTCCGCAGCAAGCCGCTGCCCCTGTCCTTCATACTGGTGCTGGAGCTGCTGGGCTACTTCCTGCCGCTGGCCACCATGACCTTCTGCTCGGCCCACATCATCCGCGTCCTGTCCAGGCCGACCGGCAGAAACGGCGCCGGCGGCAGCGACGGCGGCGGCCGCGACGGCGGCTCCAGCGCGGAGAAGGCCCAGTGCGTCCGCATCATCGCGGCCAACCTGGCGGTCTTCGTGGTCTGCTTCACGCCGTTCCACCTGGGCTTCCTGCTGAAGCACGCGGTGGAGACGCACAGGCCGGGGGACTGCGGCCTGCTGGAGGGCGTGCACGGCTTCACGCACGTCGCCTTCAGCCTCGCCAGCGCAAACTGCTGCCTGGACGCCTTCACCTACTACTTCGCCACCAGGGACTCCTGGAGGAGGGTCTCCACGTGCTGTCGCCCCGTCGGGGGGAGTTCGGCGAGCGCGATCATCTAACGGGACGAGATCTTTCTCGCCGAGTCACGGCCGTTTTTATTTTTGGCCGGACGGCACCAGCGGGGCGGGGCCAGCCCTACGAACGCAAATGTCTGTGACTGAGTGAGTGACTGAGTGAGCGAGTGATGATGTCACGCCATTGGTCGGCCGGATCACGTGTGGTTAGGTCCGGCCACATGCAAGGTTTTAACCTGGTCTTGTTCTCAAAAGCACACGATGAATCATTTTAAAGTTGATTAAGTACACTGTAAAGCAAACTAAGGTAAAAAACACCGCACACAAATAAATGTATTACTATTATCAAGATGACTTATTGAAAAGAGAATTTTATTGATTCCGATGCAAAGACTTAAAGTATTTACAGAGACACTTGAAGGCACGCTGTACTCACACAGAGAGCATGTATGTGGATTTATTTACCTGACTTTACAGACTAGACTGTACGAAGTCATTTGTTAAATACAGCAGGAGCACCGACTTCATTACAAAGACCTGGTGGGTGAAGGCCTTAGTGTAGGACTCAGTCAGGGGAGAATGGTGATCTCAGGGGCTTCAACCTCCCTAAATTACAAGGCAAGTCCATAAACTGCCATAATTAATTTGGGCTGCAGCTTCCCAAACAGCGGGACATGCTGACGCCACTCAGTGTGTGATGGCAGAGGACTCGGGAGTAAAACCCATGCAGAATTGTGGGTACCCACAATCCTCCAGTCTCAGCACGCTCAATCACATCGCCAAAAGTCAGCTACAAAGTCCTGTAGCCCAGGGGACCATCTTTCATGGGGGGGGGTGTGGGGGCTGGTAGGGGTCATTAGGGGTCGTTGGCGGTTATTATTTTTTGGGGCGCCCCTTGCCTCCTTTCATCCCCCGCCCTCCCTTCATCCCTTTCCCTCCTCTTGCTCCCTTCCCGCCCTTCCCTCCTTTTCCCCCTTTACCGCCCTTGCCCCCCTGCTTCTGCTCCTTCCTCTGCAGACCCCTCATGTCCTTCTTCATCCTCCCGTCCACCACGCGGAACACGCCCTTCACCCCCGCCGGGCGCCGCACCTTGCGCCCCGCCCCCTTCTTGGCCACCACGTAGGTCACCTCCCGCTTCTCCTTGCCCACGCCCGCCTTCTTGTAGATGCTGAAAGGTAGAAACGGGTGGTGCAAAGGGGAGGGGGGGTGTTACAGAGAGGCTCTTCAGACACGCTGTGCTGCGCTAGACTGTGTGTGTGTGTGTGTGTGTGTGTGTGTGTGTGTGTGTGTATGAGCATGTGTTATGTTATGTGTGCGCTTATGTAAAAAGTTGTGTAAGTCGCTCTGGATAAGAACGCCTGCTAAATGCCTGTAATATAATGTAATGTGTGTGTGTGTGTAACAGTGTGTGTGAGCATGTGTGTGTGTGTGTGTGTGTGTGTGTGAGCATGTGTGTGTGAGTGTGTGTGTACCTCTTGAGCTGGGCCATCCTCTCTCTCTCTGAGATGTCCACCGTGTTCACCACTGCCTCCGCCTTCTTCTTCGCCTGCTCCATCTTCTTCAGCAGCTGGTAAACGAACGAGGGCACCAATCAGACACAGAGTTCCCCCCTTTCCTTCTCTCCTTTACTCAAAACCCCAATGTCTACCTTCAGTCCCTCTTCGACGGCACCACTACGCCTCAGTCAGTTTAAAATGGGGGCATAGTACACTTACAATGAGCCATACTGCTAGCACGTTAGCAATGGCTAAAGGGCGTTAGCCTTGACCTGGTCCACTCATAGTCCACAATGAAAGGCGGCTGGGGCTTCTCATGCTGAACAAACAAGAACTCATTTATCCTGAAAGTCTAAGCCCTGCTCGAAGACCATTATACTTCAGTTATTGAGAGCGCCCCCCCCCATAAGAAAAAATATTGGACATTGGCAATGACGGGGGGGGGGGGGGGAACGGTTTAGTTGTAGCCCTTTTGCACGCACTTTCACACACACACACACACACACACACACACACACACACTCAGCCTCATTCTGTTCTTCTCTCTCCCCTTCTGTTCTCCATCCCACTGTCCTTTCTCTCTCTCTCCCCCTACCTGTGGACTTGCTCTCTCTCTCCCTCTCCCTCACTCTCTCTCTCAATCCCTCTCCCTCTCAATCCGACTCAGTCGCTCGCACGCTCGCACGCACGCACGCGTCTCTCACCCTTCTCTTCTTGCGGGCCTTGGCCTCAGCCACGCGTTTGATTGGCCGGGCGTTGATCTCCTTCCAGCGCTGCTTGTACTCCTCCACCATCTCCTTGGTTACGGGCACCGGCTTCCGCCTGTGCTTCCTCTCGTCGTCCACGAACCACTCCGGCACCTCAGTGTAGTCCTCAGAGCCGGTGAACCTGAGAAACGCGCACACACACACACCCGTGTTAACATACAGACCCAACATCCCTCACACACACACACACACACACACACACACACACACACACACCCGTGTTAACATACAGACCCAACATCCCTCACACACACACACACACACTAATACAGACCCAACATCTCGCACACACACACACACCCGTGTTAACATACAGACCCAACATCCCTCACACACACACACACACACCCGTGTTAACATAGACCCAACATCCCTCACACACACACACACACACCTGTGTTAACATACAGACCCAACATCCCTCACACACACACACACACACACACACACACACACACCCGTGTTAACTTACAGACCCAACATCCCTCACACACACACACACACGTATTAACTCACTAATGCAGACTCAACATCTTTCATACACACAGACACAGTAATACAGACCCAACATCTCACACACACACACACACACAGTGTAGATGCGTGCACAGAGATCATATTTTTCAGTATCAGGGGTCTCGCCTGTGGAAGGAGCCATCAACCAGGTCTCTCGTCTTCTTCTTAGAGGTGGCAATCTGGCAACCCAGAGCCAGCCCTTCCGGGTCCAGAATCCGAGCACGTTTACCTGCGCGCAAACACACACACACACACACACACTCAATGGCGCATATAGAGTGCAAATAAAACCTGCATATTTTTGAGTAACCATGACTCTCACCCACTGTCAGGCGGTTGTTCTGACTACAGCACTGGTTCTTAACCGTTTACCAACGGGACCCAAATATAAAAAAATTCAAATGCACATGAAATGCACACACTAGCATAGCCTAGTGGAGTACAGACCCATTCTGGGACCCACCTCACACACTACCAAGACCCATTTCTGGTCCTGACTCAGAAACACTAGACGACAGCCTCATTCCAACACCTCACCTGGCTGTTCAGCAGTGTTAAGGCGCTAACGTCCCGACACCGAGGGGTGTGTCTGAGAGGGGGGGTCATTAAGGTTGGGGAAGTGACGCAACATTACCCGTCACTCATTTCAGCCTGAAATGAAACCACACCACCTGCCACAATCACGCACACTTCCTCCACAACCACACACACTTTCTGCACAATCAAACACGCACAATCACACACACTTCTTGCACAATCACGCACACGACTCACTGGTGCTTTCCACAGGAACCACATGGAAGTCGTCATCGTCGGCTCCGCCCCCTCCGCCACCAGTCCTCCCTGCGCCCTTCTTCATCTGGGCAATTTCCCTGATTACAGCAGAAACGGCGTAACATAGATTATAACACCCGTATAACTGCTCTACTACAACACTGGCCTGAGTATAACACTCTTATAACTGCTCTATTACAACACTGGCCTGAGTATAACACTCTTATAACTGCTCTATTACAACACTGGCCTGAGTATAACACTCTTATAACTGATCTATTAAAACACTAGCCTGAGTATAACACTCTTATAACCGCTCTACTGCAACACTGGACTGAGTAAAACACTCTTATTACTGCTCTATTACAACACTGGACTGAGAAAAAACACTTATTACTGCTTTATTACAAAACTGGACTTCTTATAACTGTTCTATTACAACACTGAATGACAATATTCCTATTATTGTTCTGCTACAGTGATTCACACCTTGTCAAAACAAAATTGGTTCACATGGTTTTAGTTATTGCAAAAAAAGGTAAGGATAATAAATAAATCAAACTTGTTAAAGCACACAGGCTTTTAAAATATTTTTCTTTACTTCATTCCATCAAATCAACCAAAATGTGGGAAAGTGATTATGGGTATAAACCAGTGGTTCCACA
The DNA here is from genome assembly GCF_018555375.3 of Anguilla rostrata. Taxonomy (NCBI): domain Eukaryota; kingdom Metazoa; phylum Chordata; class Actinopteri; order Anguilliformes; family Anguillidae; genus Anguilla; species Anguilla rostrata. The sequence continues at coordinate 4,188,846 of NC_057936.1, forward strand.
GAGATGACAGGGGAAGTGCAGAGAGAAGGGGGGAGAAAAAGAGTCCATTAGAAACCAGAGGGGAAATTGCATCCAAGCGGAACCAAACTTGCTGGGGGAAAGGGGCGGGCTGACAGAAAAGATTAGGGACCCACTGGTATAAACGTTAGCGTCAGGCTAACCGTCGTACCTCTCATCATCGCTGCTGCTGTCATCATCTGAATCGCTTTCGCCCTCCTGCTCCCCAGGCTTCTCCTCCACTTCCTGGGATGGCCCCGCCTCTTCCTCTTCCTGTTCCTGTTCAGCAGGTTCGGGTTCCTCCTGGGCCTTCCTCTTTCTGCCTTTCCCTGGGGGGGGGGTCTTCCATGGAGTACGGTTAGGATATTGGCACGGCTTTAAGACTCAGAACCTATCGTAGACATGCGTATTGAACTAGACAGGAAGGCATGCCTTCAGCCAACCTAACCTCTGGCTTCACCGACCCTATCTGGTTCCTAAGTACACTCTATGGCCTGGCCCCTCCTACCATCTCCTGTTCCTATGTGCGCTCTATGGCCTGGCCCCTCCTACCCACTCCAGTTCCTATGTATGCTCTATGGCCTGGCCCCTCCTACCCTGTCCAGTTCCTATGTACGCTCTATGGCCTGGCCCCTCCAACCCCCTCCCCAGTTTCTAAGAACGCTCTACGGAAACTATGCGGAAAGGCTCAGGTCTCCTGGGAAATGCAGTTCAGCGATGCGTGACAGACGTACGACAGCGAGTAGATCGCAACGGTGCCTGCCACTCCCAGGGCCCCAGACTATAACAAAATCTGACGTTCTCGCAGAAAAACAAACGAGTGCACGAGAATCGCTGAAATGCAAACACATGCAAATAAAACGTAAGCGCCAGGCCGCTGGGTTTCGTCTCACTGTTTACACCAGGCAGTCTCCCTCTCTCTCTCTCTCTCTATCCTTCACAGGAACTTCCATTCATGCCGCGATAATTAACTGATTTTGCCATCCCGTCATGTGGTGCCCTCTTTACCATTTACACACAACTGGGGATTTGTTTTTAAGTCAAACTCGGCAGCAACACGGATACCTGCGCTTACGTGTCAGAGGGGAATTTCTGTATAAAACAAACAATTTCTGAGGGACAAAACAAAGCTGTTTGCATTCATAATGCATTACATTACATAGCGTTACATTTATTTGGCAGACGCTTTTATCCAAAGCGGCGTACAGAAAGTGCATTTAGTAGACAACTACTAAACTAATGCTTCAGAATTTGTACTTATATGGGTGTTACATAGAGAGTAGACCTGTGCAGTTACTGGATTAAAAAGTCACCACAGGTGCATTGGTTCAAAAAAAGGTTCACAACACTTTGTATTGCAAGGGAACGCCCAATGTGCTGAGATGTGCCAAAAGATATCTTTGTTTATTCAAATCACAAGTGCAAAAACATCAAAGTGCTCAAAGTGCCAAAAAGAAAGACAGGAAACATTTAGGCCGGAAACCATCATCGGGGCTTGCAAACACAGTGCACAGGCAGAGCTATATGCACATGGTGGCACAGTGGCATAGTGGTTAGCACTGTTGCCTCACAGCAAGAAGGTTGTGGGTTCTGTGTGGAGTTCGCATGCTCTCCCCGTGTTCGCGTGGGTTTACTCCGGGTACTCCGGTTTCCTCCCACACTCAAAGACATGCATGTTAGGTGCGCTCCTGCAGGTGCCCTTGACCAAGGCACTGGCCTCAGAACTGGAGTTGGTCCCCGGGCGCAGCACAGAGAGGCAGCTGCCCACTGCGTCTAAGTAACTAGGATGGGTCAAATGCAGAGGACACATTACTCCACGGGGTTCAATAAAAGTACATCTCATCTTACATCTCAGCACACTGGTCATCATTTCGGGATAAGTTCCCTTCCAAAAACACAGTGTACGGGCTCAGTCCAATTAAGGCAATCTTCTATTTATATGGGTGGAAATGATTTGTATGGAACGTTCACCCTCCCCAATTTCTCTGTTCGCCCTGGGCAGTCCTCACTGTGTGTTCAAGCTCCGTGGTTACGATAGAAACCCAACATCAAAACAACCACCAAATCAACGTCTCTGCAAATTTCTGCAGAAGCGACATTTGCAGAATTCATAAGAAAAAGGGACAAAAAAAGACAAATAAATGAGTCAATTTGGGGGAAAATAGTAAAATAATTCCCTGAGCACTGTTTTCCAAGCAGTGACTGATGGGAGTTTTCTCAGATACAGCTTCAGACGCTCTGGCAGACATTTTTAATCCACAGTCTTCAGACTCCACTTGACAACACTTTTTTTCCCATCCTTTTCAGGGTGGATTTACTGAATGATATTTATGTGACAGAGAGCAGCCCAGTGAGTCAGGCGATTTATTTTTTTTTCCCGGACGGTTCCACACTCACCCCCGGGGGCCTCCCTGTTCTGCAGCCTCTGTGCCTGCCGAACCTCAGACTCCGCGTCGGCGTCCAGGTCCAGCTCAGAGAAGATGTCCTGCGCAGGCCGGGGGGAGGGGGGGGGGGGAGACGGAGACGGGGTCAACTAAACACGCCATGAATTTCCAGCTACCGTGCCCACACAGACGTTTACTCAGAACTCTGCGTGCGTGTGTGTGAGTGTGCCTGCGTGCACGTGTGTGTGTATGTGCGCATGTGCGTGCCCCAGGGGACATTTCTTTCCAAAGCTTTGAACACCATGTTGCCTTGGGAAAGGGGACAGGACATTATTTCTGGAGAATGCTCTGTGTAAATATTCGGGGGGGGGGGGGGGTTCTGGGAAGGTGGGTTGGGCCGAGACTGGGACTGATTCTAGAGAAGACGTGTGTGCAAGCTCTGCAGGCACCAGAGAGTCTGTGTGTGGGCCTGTCGCTCGCTACAGAGACCGCGGCTGAGGGCTTTGTGTGCTTCACACACGCATGACCGCCCACCCACAAACACACACACGCACGTACACACACACACGCATACACATGCATACACACGCATGTACGCAGGCAGGCACGCCTCCACACACACTCACACTCACACTCACACTCACACTCACACTCACACTCACACTCACACTCACACGCACACGCACACACACCTTGCTGAACCACAGGCTGGTTTCTCGATCTCTCTTCTCCTCCTTTCCCTCCAGCTCCACCAGTAGCTCGTTCCTCTCTCCTTCGTCTTCCTCCTCTTCGTCCTCTACGCTGAAGGACACCCTGCAACACAGGAAGCGTGCACGCTCGCGGTCAGGTACCGCAGACTTCGGGGAAAGAGCAGAGAAAGGGTCCCAGAGAGAGCGGGAGATAAACAGTCAAGGGGCCAGCTCTCGGGAGAGCTCGCTAGCTCGGTCGCTAGCTCGCGCGCTGAAAGCCCCATCGCTCCTCCGCGGGGAAAGTTTACAATCTTTAATCTCCCGCGGATTCCCAGAAGGCTCTGGCCGACGCACGGACTAAGCGTGACTGATGAACCCTGAACGGCGAGCTGAAGCCCAGCCGTCGTCAGACAGACAGACAGCCGCCGCCGTTGGTCGATCGCAGGCTAGGCCACCCGCTCCACGCACGCACGCTCCGGTCCATCGACAGCCAATCACAAGGCCACGTGCGTCACCGGAGCGGCCGGTGCCGGTGAGGTTCCTAACCTGGGGTCAGCGGCTCAAAGGCCCAGGGGCACGGGTTTTCGGACGGCCCCATGCTGACACTCGCCTGTATCACCACCGCCTCCACGGGCCTGGCTCAGGTTCGATCTGAACCTTACGACTGACGGCCAAATTCATACCTTATCGCAATGCCCACGAGCGCCAAAACAACAAAGGACCTTTATTATTCAGTGTTCGATTGTTTATTTAATCTTTAGATTGGCTATCGGACTAGTTTATCAGTAGCCTTTTCATGTACAAGGGGAAGGGCTGAGCTAGAATGAGCAATTACACCCCATCCCCCTACAACTATGGTACTACAGTAGCTAGAACTGGGAAATATTAATTTAGTGAGCAGTGAGAAGGGAACAGAGAAAGAAGGGATTTTTTCCTTGCCACTGTTGCCTTAGGCTTGCTCCTGTGGGGGTTCAGGCCAGGGTTGTCTGTAAAGCGTATTGTGACGACTGCTGTAAAATACAAACAAATAAAATTTGATTGATTGATTTGATTGAAAGAGGGAGATAACCAGTGGAGAAGAAGAAAAGAATGGAGAGAGAAACCGACAGAGGAGGAGAAACAGAGAAGCGGAGGGATGGGGGGGGGAGAGAGAGAGGGAGAGAGAGAAGGAAAGACAGAAATGGACAGTGAGAGGAAAAGAACAGTAGCATAGAGAAACGTAAGGGAGAGGATTTCACAGCTTCTATACTCAAAGACCTCCCAAAAACCAAATATTTACTACATGACATACTGAATCACCCGGAAACCTGGCAGCGAATCGCCATTTTTGATCCCCCCCACAGGGATTTCGATTAAGTACGTTGTTGACAAGTTGCCATTTTCGAAACTACAACAACGGTCACATTCTGCCAACTGCCGCTCAAGTTTCCATACTAGCCCGCACGCACGCGACGACCGCTGTAGCATTGCAACTCGTTAGCTGCTTACATTTTGAAAGCACGTTAAGAGCTTCAAATTTCACCGCTACAACATTATCGGAGTCTGTTATCACAATGTGCGCTACCACACGTTTCGTCAGTCTTGTTTGGCCAGTCGCCACCGCCAAGAGAGATAATAGGGGTTGTTATCACCCCATTCCGTCTGTCCTTCTGTCTGTCTGTCAGCGGGATATCTACAAAAGATATGAACGAACTTGCAGGAAACCAGCTGGCCAAATGGGGGGTGGGGGGTGGGGGGGGTGATGCTGGGCATGGTTTCCCACAAAAAGCCACGTCCCAACGGATTCATGAAATACAACAAAACTTGGCGGAAAGGTTGGACAGTGGGCAATGCTTCCCACAAGCAGGAGCATTACCAGTTCCGTTACATTACAAGCGTTTATCTTATCCAGAGCGACTCGCACATCTTTCTGTTTCTCACAGTAAATCCGCTTACCCAAGCTGGATGTTTTCTGAAGCAATGCAGGTTACGCACCTAGCCCAATGGGACGACGGCAGAGATTGGGATTGAACCTGCAACCTTCAGGTTACAAAGTTCAGTTCCCTCGCCATTGCAAGCACGCCACTGCCCTTCAAAACGGACTCGAGGAACGCGATGAAACTTTGTGAGCCCAATCGGCAGACCGAAGAGGAAAACCCCACACTGTCGATTGTCGGCCCAAACGTAAGGTAGCAACAACACCATCACTGAAACTCCGAAGAGCAGCAGGCCCTGTCTGATGTGCGATTTCCGATACGGTCACAAATATACGCACATCTCCAGATGTGAAAGATGAGGAGGAAATGACTTCACTTCTGATAAATATCTGATGCAGGGAAGCGGCTAATCTTGGCGGCGTTGGCAGGGGTGGTTCGGTCTTCTAGTGCTAACCGGCCCGTCGTGTCTATTTTGGTACTGCCAGTCATATCTTACACGTTCTTTCCATACTTCATCAGTTTCATTTTTTTAAAAATTATTTGTGGTTAATGTTTCACTCCGTGTACGTTTGCTAAGTTATTTGCTCCTGTGACATTTACACTTGAAAAATCAATATTTTTTTTAAAGAAAAGAAAAAAAGAGAAGTAATGTAAGTAATGTAAAGAGTAACGTAACTTAATGAAATTAGTAATGTAATGTACTAAGTAATGTAATGAGTAATGTAATGAGTATGAAATGTAACGCATAATATAATTTAATGAAATTAGTAATGTAACGTGCTGAATAATGTAACGAGTATGTCATGTAATAAGAATGTAATACAACGTAACGTAACGAGTAATGTGTAATGTAATGAGTACTTTTTCTTTTGTGCCGTCTTCTCCAGGGTTTTCTCCTTCTCCTCGATTTCCTGCAGGTCGTCCGAGTCCAAGTCAGAGGCCAAGGAAATGCGGTCGATCTCGTCATTCGACAGGTACACATCATCCTCACCCTCCTCTTCCTCCTTCAACATGGCGTCCGCCCCTTTCATGTCCCCTCGCGAAATCTCCCACAGAGCCTGAAAAGAGACACAGAACCTACAGTTACTCACCTCAGAACCTACAGTCACTCACCTCAGAACCTACAGTTACTCACCTCAGAACCCTACAGTTACTCACCTCAGAACCCCAGTTACTCACCTCAGAACCTACAGTTACTCACCTCAGAACCTACAGTTACTCACCTCAGAACCTACAGTTACTCACCTTACAACCTACAGTTACTCACCTCAGAACCTACAGTTACTCACCTCAGAACCCTACAGTTACTCACCTCAGACCCTACAGTTACTCACCTCAGAACCTACAGTTACTCACCTCAGAACCTAGTTACTCACCTCAGAACCTACAGTTACTCACCTCAGAACCCTACAGTTACTCACCTCAGAACCTACAGTTACTCACCTCAGAACCCTACAGTTACTCACCTCAGAACCCTACAGTTACTCACCTCAGAACCTACAGTTACTCACCTCAGAACCTACAGTTACTCACCTCAGAACCTAGTTACTCACCTCAGAACCTACAGTTACTCACCTCAGAACCTACAGTTACTCACCTCAGAACCCTACAGTTACTCACCTCAGAACCTACAGTTACTCACCTCAGAACCTAGTTACTCACCTCAGAACCTACAGTTACTCACCTCAGAACCTACAGTTACTCACCTCAGAACCTACAGTTACTCACCTCAGAACCTAGTTACTCACCACAGAACCTACAGTCACTCACCACAGAACCTACAGTTACTCACCACAGAACATACAGTTACTCACCTCAGAACCCTACAGTTACTCACCTAAGAACCTACAGTTACTCACCTCAGACCCTACAGTTACTCACCTCAGAACCCTACAGTTACTCACCTCAGACCCTACAGTTACTCACCTCAGACCCTACAGTTACTCACCTCAGAACCTACAGTTACTCACCTCAGAACCAAGTTACTCACCTCAGAACCTACAGTTACTCACCTCAGAACCTACAGTTACTCACCTCAGAACCCTACAGTTACTCACCTCAGACCCTATAGTTACTCACTACAGAACCAACAGTTACTCACCTCAGAACCCTAGTTACTCACCACAGAAACCTACAGTTACTCACCACAGAACCTACAGTTACTCACCTCAGAACCTACAGTTACTCACCACAGAAACCTACAGTTACTCACCACAGAACCTACAGTTACTCACCTCAGAACCTACAGTTACTCACCACAGAACCTACAGTTACTCACCTCAGAACCTACAGTTACTCACCTCAGAACCTACAGTTACTCACCTCAGAACCCTACAATTACTCACCACAGAACCTACAGTTACTCACCTCAGAACCCTAGTTACTCACCACAGAACCTACAGTTACTCACCACAGAATCTACAGTTACTCACCTCAGAACCTACAGTTACTCACCTCAGAACCCTACAGTTACTCACCACAGAACCTACAGTTACTCACCTCAGAACCCTACAGTTACTCACCTCAGAACCTAGTTACTCACCTCAGAACCCTACAGTTACTCACCTCAGACCCTACAGTTACTCACCTCAGAACCCTACAGTTACTCACCTCAGACCCTACAGTTACTCACCTCAGACCCTACAGTTACTCACCTCAGAACCTACAGTTACTCACCTCAGAACCAAGTTACTCACCTCAGAACCTACAGTTACTTACCTCAGAACCAAGTTACTCACCTCAGAACCTACAGTTACTCACCTCAGACCCTATAGTTACTCACTACAGAACCAACAGTTACTCACCTCAGAACCCTAGTTACTCACCACAGAAACCTACAGTTACTCACCACAGAACCTACAGTTACTCACCTCAGAACCTACAGTTACTCACCACAGAACCTACAGTTACTCACCTCAGAACCTACAGTTACTCACCTCAGACCCTACAGTTACTCACCTCAGACCCTACAGTTACTCACCTCAGAACCCTAGTTACTCACCACAGAAACCTACAGTTACTCACCACAGAACCTAGTTACTCACCTCAGAACCTACAGTTACTCACCACAGAACCTACAGTTACTCACCTCAGAACCCTAGTTACTCACCACAGAAACCTACAGTTACTCACCACAGAACCTACAGTTACTCACCTCAGAACCTACAGTTACTCACCACAGAACCTAGTTACTCACCTTATAACCTACAGTTACTCACCTCAGAACCCTAGTTACTCACCTCAGAACCTACAGTTACTCACCTCAGAACCTAGTTACTCACTCAGTACACCTACAGTTACTCACCTCACGAACCTACCTAGTTACTCACCTCAGAACCTACAGTTACTCACCTCAGAACCTACAGTTACTCACCTCAGAACCTACAGTTACTCACCTCAGAACCTACAGTTACTCACCTCAGAACCTACAGTTACTCACCTCAGAACCTACAGTTACTCACCTCAGAACCTACAGTTACTCACCTCAGAACCTACAGTTACTCACCTCAGAACCTACAGTTACTCACCTCAGAACCTACAGTTACTCACCTCAGAACCTACAGTTACTCACCACAGAACCCTACAGTTACTAAGGTAGCTGTAAAGGTAAAGTGACAGGACTAAACAACCACAATCGGCGCTGTATGGGACTGTGTGTGAACGGACCGGCGCAGACCCAGACGGAACCCTTGGGCACCGCGGAACCGCAGTCCGGACGGACGCTCGTACCTTGGCTTTGTTGATGGTGCCGAGAGAGAACATGGAGGAGTCGTTGCCGTCGGCGATGGAGACGCCGGGCAGGTCCATCTTCAGCTCGATTCGCTCCCTCTGCTTCCGCCGTTCCTTCAGAAGCTTCTTCTTCTTCCTGCGCAGACGAAGAAGGAACGCACGCACAAGGGCGTGAGAGCACGAAAAAACAGCCCAGCCCCACTCCTCATTCACCTACAGCACAGAGCAGGCAGCTGACACCCCAGTCCTGGGGAGGGCGCTGTGTCTGCAGGTTTAACTCCAGTCCTGGAGAGCCACAGTGTCTGCTGGTTTAACTCCAGTCCTGGAGGGCCGCAGTGTCTGCAGGTTTAACTCCAGTCCTGGAGGGCCGCAGTGTCTGCTGGTTTAACTCCAGTCCAGGAGGGCTGCAGTGTCTGCAGCGTTAAACCAGCAGACACTGCGGCCCTCCAGGACTGGAGTTAAACCTACAGACACAGCGCCCCCTCCAGGACTGGAGTTAAACCTGCAGACACAGCACCCCCTCTAGGACTGGAGTTAAACCAGCAGACACTGCGGCCCTCCCCAGGACTGGAGTTAAACCTGCAGACACTGCGGCCCTCCTGGACTGGAGTTAAACCTGCAGACACTGCGGCCCTCCAGGACTGGAGTTAAACCTGCAGACACTGCGGCCCCCCAGGACTGGAGTTAAACCAGCAGACACTGCGGCCCTCCAGGACTGGAGTTAAACCTGCAGATGCTGCAGCCCCTCCAGGACTGGAGTTAAACCTGCAGACACAGCACCCCCTCTAGGACTGGAGTTAAACCAGCAGACACTGCGGCCCTCCAGGACTGGAGTTAAACCTGCAGACACTGCGGCCCTCCAGGACTGGAGTTAAACCTGCAGACACTGCGGCCCTCCAGGACTGGAGTTAAACCTGCAGACACTGCGGCCCTCCAGGACTGGAGTTAAACCAGCAGACGCTGCGGCCCTCCAGGACTGGAGTTAAACCTGCAGACGCTGCGGCCCTCCAGGGCCTGAGTTTGAGAACCCTGGTGTCTAGCGGGCACGGAGGGCAGCAAGTCAGGGCCTCTCCTCTTCAAATCAGGTAAGATGTAATCAGGCGCACACACTCCATCCACTGCGCCCGATACGAGCTCTACCAGATAACGGTCTGTCACGCACTGCTGACCCTTTCCGTTCGTGCAACACGCAGGAATGTGCTGGCTAATCAGATTACGGAGCGGGCTTCTCAGGGCTGTATTCGTATTCACCTACAGTCCCAGTAGGTTTTCATTTTCATTTCAACCCTAATCTGGCTAACACCTGGCTCTATTAATTGGCAGCCTAACAAGATCTCTAGCTGCTGAATGAGGTGTGCTTAGGGTTGGAGTGAAAACCTACAGAATGGTAGATCTCCAGGAGCAGGGCTGGGCAGCCCTGCTCTAGCTGTTAAATGAGGTGTGGCTTTGTTAGGGGTGGAGTGAAATCCTACAGGATGGTAGATCTGCAGAAACTGAGAGTGGGAACCACTGCAATACAGTGAACACAGTTTGAGCAAAGCAGTATATGACATGGGTTTGGGGCTCACTCAGGCATTCAGGTCAGTGTACTGAATTGTCACCACCGGTTGGAGTCAGCTGCGTTAAAATTCAGCAAACTCAGGAAACAAATTGAAACTCAAAACTCGTTATTTGAAAAACTGTCACGGAAAATGACGCGTGCCTCAACAGCTGAATTTCAATTCACAACCTGAACAACGTAAAATAAAAACGCTGGGCCATTTTGCCCAACAATGCTGGCCATTCAAGCCGGTTTCGAAAGCCCCCAGAGGCTCAAAACTGAAATAGAACTGAACACCGCAGGCGCGATGCCGAACTCTCACAGGAAGGACACGGGGCCCACCACAATGCAACAGGGCCTAAACAACACCATAGATAACAATCAACGGATGCTAAACAGGAAACTAACCTCCGTAGCTCTGCCACCTCCTGGGCTTTAATCTCTGCCAACTTCCTGTCCATCTCCTCTTCGTCGTCCTCCTCTGGCTCCTCCTTGTCAGATCTCTTTTTCTTGCTCTCCTTCTCCGTATCGCTCTCTCCTTCACTGGAGCTCAAGCTGAGGGGGGGGGAGGGAAGGAACGGACTGGAGTCAGACTCAGTGAATTACAGCCGCCTGTACGGTTGCCTGAAAACCACAAGGTCGCGCGAAAGGTCATCCACAAGGTCATGCACAAAACACACCCATACACACACGCACACACACACCCCTCACGCCCCCACATACACGCACGCACACACACGCCCCGCCCCCCCCAAACACACACACACGCACACACATGCCCCCCACCCCCACACGCCCCCACACACACGCACGCACGCCCCTCACGCCCCCACACGCACGCACGCACAGACAGGGATTAAAGCAGGCCAGCAAACGCAGGTATCAGACAGACAGCCAGTACCGGATGTCCTGGTCCAGTTGCTTGGCCTCGTCCTTCAGCTTCCTGGTCAGGAACCTCCGTAGCTTTCCCCTCCAGGCCAGCAGGAGGCTGCTCAGGGGTAGAGGAGGATATTTAGGCCCGAATCAGGTTCTCTGACCCAGAGCAGCGCACACAGGTCACCTTCCTGCTATACAATCCATTCACATGGCTGGAGGTTTGCTTAAGCATGTCAGGTTGACCTTTTGAATGGCAGGTTTGTTTGGAATTTTTTTGTTTTTTTCTCCAAAATTCCAAAGATTCAGTGTTCTAGGACTCCACTGCTTTCAATCGCTAGTAGTGACTGTGACATCAGCATTGGAATGCTCAGTTAAGAACATTCCAATCACATATTTGTGACCTCACAGGTTAAAGGGTTAAGTTCTTTGCTAAATGGTACAATTCCAGTGCCCCTGTGAATGAGTCCAGCAACCTCAGTTACACTCGCTTCTGACCTCTGAGCTAAGAAGAAAACACAGCTCAGAAACCTATTGCTGCTTGTAAATGAGCACACAGGTTTGAATGAGTTTCTGCAAACTGTACTGAGTGCAAGCAGCCAGAGCCACTGTAATCTGTTCATTGTCCTGAGCGGAGAATCTTTTCTGTAGTGCGTAGTCCTGCCTTTTAACCCTTTAAGGTGTTCTTAACTGAACATTCTGACGCTGATGAAACAATCGCTACTGGTAACTGAAAGCGATGTTCTAGAACACGGACTTAGAATTTTGAAAAAAACTAAAAAAACATTCCAAAAAACCTTCTTCCTCTTCAGAGGGTAAACGAACAGAAGACGTTTCGCTTCATGAGGGCCGCTCGCCTCTTTACAGCTCAGATCTGGATGCATGACAGCCTATAACAAACTGCTATCTGATTGGCTCCTTGGTCAGTAAGGTGCCCTCTGATTGGAAGGGATGGGAAAGGGGGAGCCTCACCGGAGCTCCTTGCGTCCGAGGACCTTGATGTCCCGGCAGCACTCCTGGATCTCCGGAGAGGTGGCGGGATGGGTTCTCAGCGTGGGGTTGTCGAAGGAAATCTGAAAAAAGAGGCAAAAATGAAAATGAACAAAAAAATTTCAAAATCAAAAACAAGGCTCGTCATCAACAACATTTTCCAGGAGTACAAGTTTACGGTTTTTCCCCCAAACTTCAAGTTTTCAGATTGTTTTGATTTCCCAGGAAAAGAATTATAAAAACACAAAAACATCTAAAAATTATATATGAATAAAGCTATACAAAAGAGTAGGCTGCACCTCTGTTTTAACACATTAAACGATCAGACGTTCAAGATTGTTTAAAGGCAAAAAGACGTGCCAAACATTTACCGAAACGTCATGTAAACCTCTATGATGACTACTCTGGTTTCCCACAATGCACTCTGGTGATCTCGGCGGTCGCTCACCTCGTTGGCCTTGCCCAGGAAGTCCACGGGGTTCTCGGCCTTGAGAAACTCGGTCACCGTGAAGGTGTGGTACAGAGTGAGGTCGCCGTCCGCGTAGCCCTCCGCCTGAAACGCACAGCGGTCAGTCGCGCGGGAAACCCGCCGCCGGACGCGCGGTCGTGACAAGGACGCGCGCGGTCGCGACAGCGGCATGGCGACTTTAGCGGAAATGAGGACACGTGGACACACATCGCCACGGTTACAGAGGGACACAAACACACACTGTCGCGGTCACATCAATGGTCAGAAAGAGACACAACCCCCTCCCCCCCCCCCCCCCCCACCCCCAGCAGTGAGGTCACATGACTGAACACAGGGACGGGACACCCGTACCTTCGGTTTCTTCACAGGCACCAGCTCCTTGACCGTCTTGGCTTGGACCTCCACCTCTTTGAAGGCGTGTTTGGGATCAAAGAACTTGTTGTCGATTTTGTCAGGAGCGAGGAAGCCTGCGTAGCCAATGGAGGTAGATGATTCATTTGATTCATTTGATTCACTTGATTCATTTGGTTCACTTGATTCATTTGGTTCACTTGATTCATTTGGTTCACTTGATTCATTTGGTTCACTTGATTCATTTGGTTCACTTGATTCATTCATAGACGCATAGAAAGAGTAGCAAAGTGACCACTGAGCGGTTAAAATCCAGGCATTCACTGTAGGCTTATGTTTTTAAGTCTTTTGTATTGCGTGTTGAAGCCAAATGAATTTTCCTACAGTGGGATAATAAAGCGACTAAACTAAACTTGAGCACCAGTGACCACATCCTTCGAGGCTCAACGCTGCAGCAACAATTTCATACGGACGTAACAAGAGATCCAGACCAGGGGGTGTCCGACGTTATCCGAAAAGGGCCGGTGCGGGTGCAGGTTTCTGTCCTAACCCCGCACTAAGACACCTGATCCTACCTGTCCAGTTCTGGATTGAAGACCGCGACTAGTTACCTAGTTGAATCAGATGTCTTAGAGCTGGGCTAGAACGAAACGATGCCTCCACACACCAGCTCTTTTCGGATATGACCGGACGCCCCTGATCTAGACCCGCTAGAAAGCACTGTCTAGCAGCCAGCGAAAGGCAGGAAGCACAAAGCACTGATCAGGGCGGCGGGTTCATATCCATTTCGAGACAAAGCCGGACCCTGGACCAGCTTTGGGCCTCGGACAGCACGGGCAGGCGGGAGGCCGGAACCGCTCACCCTGGCAGATGACGAAGATCTCGGCCGACTCGTTACGCGAGGCCTGGGGCTTGGTGGCCTGCACCTTGCGGAAGAACTGCTGGAAGATCCAGAGCAGCGGCTGGTAGTCCTTGGAGCGGAAGACCTTGGTGATGAAGCTCCCGCCTTTGGCCAGGAACTCGCAGGCCAGCTTGAGCGCCATGAGGGTGAGGTGAGCTGGGGAGGGACCGGGGAGAGAGAGAGAGCAGTGAGACCTGTGTGTGTGTGTGTGTGAGTGTGTGTGTGTGTGAGAGGTGTGTGTGTGTGTGTGAGGGAGGGAGAGGGATGTGTGTGTGTGTGAGGGTGAGCTGGGGAGAGACCAGCGGGGGAGAGTGAACAGTGAGACCTGTGTGTGTGTGTGAGTGTGTGAGGGAGGGACAGGGATGTGTGTGTGTGTGTGTGTGTGTGTGTGTGTGGGTGAGGTGAGCTGGGGAGGGACCAGGGAGAGAGAGAGCAGTGAGACCGGACTGCCTGTATGAGTGTGTGTGTGTGAGGGAGACGTGTGTGTGTATGTGTGAGTGTGTGTGTGTGAGACGGATGTGTGTGCGTGTGTGTGTAAGGGATGTGTGTGTGTGTGTGTGTGTGTGAGGTAGAAGTGTGTGTGTGTGTTAGGGATGTGTGTGTGTGTGAAAGGGAGAGGTGCGTATGTGTGTGTATGGGATATGTGTGCGTGTGTGTGTGAGAGGGAGAGGTGTGTGTGTGTGTGAGGGAGGTGTGTGTGTGTGTGTGTGTGTGTGTTAGGGAAAGGTGTGTGTGTATGTAAGGGGTATGTGTGTGTGTGAGGGAGATGTGTCTGTGTGTCTGTAAGGGAGAGGTGTGTGTGTGAGGGAGGTGGGAGGTGCTTTCACTCTGTACCCTGGGTGAAGGCGTCATGCTGCCAGTTGGCTCCTACGTTGGGAGCACCGTCGTTCAGAACAACATCCACCTTCCAGGTCTGCAGCTCCTTTTTCAGGGCCTGGGAAGAATTCAGAACAGCGTCAGCTATTACACACCACCGCCACAAAGACCCAGATTACACACCACCGCTACAAAGACCCAGATTACACACCACCGCTACATAAACCCAGATTACACACCACCGCCACAAAGACCCAGATTACACACCACCGCTACATAAACCCAGATTACACACCACCGCTACAAAGACCCAGATTACACACCACCGCTACATAAACCAAGGTTACACACTGCTGCTACATAAACCCAGATTACACACCACCGCTACAAAGACCCAGATTACACACCACCGCTACATAAACCAAGGTTACACACCACCGCTACATAAACCAAGGTTACACACAACAACCACATAAACCATAAAAACGCAAAAGGAGAACTGTGCCTTTACAAATTAGTTATTATATTTGTTTCCAATTTCCTTGCATTGTACAATTAGTGCATAAATTCACAATTTCAAAATTCTGAAAGTTAAAAAAGTTGAAAATATAGTGCCTGTTCATAATAGCCCAGTAATAAAAACTATAAAATACATATACATTATTATATAAATAAATCTTCATTATATCTAAATAATTGTCCTTGTGGCACAGAAATAATGTCACTGCCCACCTGTCGGCACTTTTCTGTAGTGATGTCCTCCTGGAGGGTGACCACGTTGGGGATGGGCTTGATTGGTACCAGATCAACACCTACAGAGAGATTGTTGGCACAGATTTAGCCTAAGGCTAACCAACTTGCCTGAGGCTAAGAAACTATGGTGTTCTTCAACAAATATGGTACACCAAGTTGACAAGAAATAACAAAAACATAGATTAGAAATGATATGTACCGTATAACACAACAGGTTCGTGGGGAATGGCACATCAGAGAATTTGGAAACAAAGCTTAACACAAAGCCACATTATGACTTTAGGACCAGAACTTACCGATGATAAGACTGGAGACGGGCATAAACTTGGAAGCCACCTGCAACCTGAGACGAGACACAGCGTTAACAGGTTACCCACTTCCGTTTCTGCAAATCCTTCATAATGCACATGCATCAAAGGTGTGCTCTGGGTACAAGGGTCAGTTCGCTGTACGTACAAATATGTACAGGCATAACTGACCATGCATGGACTGTAATACGTGCGCGTGTCACCTCATCAGTGACCCACTCACCATCCGCCCGGCGCCGCACACAAGTCCACCACAGCTCGTGCTTTCTGCAGGATCTGAAATTTACGATTCAGCTGAATGAGCTTGAAAGACGAACGGGAGCGGTAACCTGAAATAAGGAGACAAAAGGCACATTTTCAGCATTACCACTGACAACAAAATCAGCAGGTAGATCAATTTCGATGACCGCCAACCGTTATTATGTACTCGCAATTAGAAGTAGGTCGTTTCTGAAACAGAGGGAATACCATTTGTATGCTTAGCGACAATGAGCAGATCAAATTCGTTATCAAAGCAAATGTCAACCAGCTGTTACTGTCGTTCTGAACTCTTTCTTTGCTGCACTAACTCGGTCATGTAACTCGCCTGTATAAGTTAGCCCGCAAGCTAGCTAACGTTAGCTGTTTAACCAAGTCGCACAATTACCGTACACAACACACCTTTTGGTAACCATCACCGATCTAGTTAACAACGGTCATAGACACTGTGGCTACCCGGTATTAAAAACTTCACAAATTAATAATTGCCAACATCCAGTTTGTTCGCAGGTTAGCAGTGCGTTAGCTTGCAACACTCATTCTGATCAACGTACCCGTCTCCTTTGCCAAGTGATAGAATTTGTCTTTCCGAGTTTTCCCTACTTTTAGTTTCTTGCCCATGTCTGTCTTTGTGAGTGATTATTAATAGAATTAGGTTTTCCAGTCCTAATATTCGATACAAACGTAGCTAGCAATACAATTTTAGAGAACACCGACCGCTAGCTTGCTCTGAAAAACAACACGTGTGAATGGGCTACGCATGACAACTACGTCACAGAAAATGTCGTAATCAATAAGCGCCAACAAAACTTTATTTAAACATTTTAAAATAAACAGACAAGTGTCTACCACTTTCTTCTTGGCGCAATGTTTTAAAATATTCATGAAAAACAAATACAGACAGTTTATATTTTATTTAACCAAGGATAAAATAACAGCACTTGCATTTTACACTGCACTGACATGTACTGCAAACAACACGAACCAATTATGAAAGGTAAATATACTATCAAAACACATTCATTTCTTTAATCACACTTTTGCAGGTGTACATATTGTAGGTAATTATATCAGCCACAACACTGCGCAAGTCCCAGTCTAGAATAACTCAAGCTCTTTCTTGAGGTTCAAAATCTACAACAAAATCTACCCTTGTCCTTCGAGTTAGCAACGCCTTACTGATCTTTTTTACGCAGTTTGCACAAGAGGGGTAAGTGCTTTGGGTAATCAAGATCGTAATAATCTGCACAGATAGCAGATTGTGTGCTGAGCTCAGAGAGAGACGAGCTGGTTAGGGTGAATTGTGAAGGAGTCAGTCAGTCAGGCCTGTTTGGGGTTCGGTTGTTGATCAGTCCCAGCACTGAGAAGGCGCTGGCAGCCGCCGTCACCAGACTGATCGCGCCAATGGCCTGGGAAGCCTACGGAGACACAAACGCATGGTTACCATGGGGATAAATCACACGCAGGCAGAACGGGCTGAGCCTCTCACGAGCCGCTCTTCAGAAGTCTTACAATAAATACTCTGATGAAGCGTTGGGTAGGTGACACGGACAATGTCAGACAGAGGCTCAGGGTGATCTTAAGGGGTTTTGTAAATGGAAAGGAAAGAAAGGGGATGAGACAGATAGAGAGGGAGAGGTAAAGAGAAGGAGAGAGGAGTACATATATACATATACGTACACACATTTATATATAGTAGAGGGAGAGAGAAATATATATATGTATATTGGAGAGGGGGGAGGTAGAGAGAAGAAGAGAGGAGTACATATATACATGTATATTCATATATATATAGGAGAGAGAGAGGGAGAGAGAAATGTATATATATAGGGAGAGAGAGAGGAAGAGGGATAGAGGGAGAGGTGGAGAGAAATAGAGGGAGAAAGAGAGAGAGGGTGAGAGGGAGAGACCTGTTCAGACACCCCCTCCCCATAGCGCAGCAGAGTGACAAAGTGCTCGCAGTTGTTGCCCAGCAGGTCATATGACACTTCCTGGCCAATGAAAAGCTGGGCTCGGTGAATGATGTCACAGACAGGCAAGGGGGTGTGGTCGTCGTCGTATTTGTTGTTGACTCGGTACGAGTTGCTCCCCACCACCTCCTTCAGCAGCTGCATGCGCACCACCGCCTTTCGACTGAAGACGGACTTCACGCTGGACATGGCCGTGGCCTGGCCTTCATCTGGTGGAGGGAATCAATCAGACTTTTTTAGGTTGAATCAAAATCGAATCAATTTTTTTGCTTTTTACAGAGAACTGGCACAAAAACGCTTTGCAGAGGAGCAAAATAGCAAGCACACGAGGTAAAGAACTCCCTGGTGGAGAGAAAAACCCTCAAAAAATTGAGAGAAAAACTTCCCAATGAGAAAAAATCTCAAGAGGAACCTATATATGTATATATATATATATATATATATATATATATATATATATATATATACAGGGGGAGCCCATTCTCCACCAGGTAGGTCTGGTGTAAAGTGAGGGGTCTCAAACTGCTGAAGGGCTGCAGTGTCTGCAGGGTTTTATGGTCAAGGAATCTAGGCCTTGGTGTGTTGGCTCTTTAGTCAACCAATGACTTAAATTATGAACTGTAGCACCGAGACACAGCAACCCCAATAGATAGCATGGGCCTGGTTCAGGTGAAATAGAGCGATGTTAGAAAGAGCGAATACTGACCCACTGGTGTCAGGTTGACGATGTAACCGTCACCCAGGTACAGAGCCCAGTGCTGATAGGCCGGCCTGAAGATCTCAATGAGGTCACCGGGTTGGGGATTTCCGGGGGGGTCGTGCTCTTCGGGATCATTTGAAGCCATCTGAGAGGATTAGACACGGGGCGAACTTGGGGAGGCAGGGAATGCACTTATCCATTGGAATGAGACATTTTTTGAGACCACGAAACCATTTTGTGCAAACAGTAATCTAACCAATCCAATCTTTCTGAATCCACGATCTGCTTAATAAGCAAATACAAAGTCTATGACTCAACTCTGAGTAGCATTTAGCTTTACACATCTTCATATGCAGAATTAAAACATTTTCCCCTCCATATCTCAAAGAAACAGCATGTACACTATATTAGTGCATTTCTCCTCATGTTTTCATTACATTACATTACAGGCATTTGGCAGACGCTCTTATCAGAATCTGAAATTTTGATTTATAATTCAGTATATAATATACACCACATAAGCTAGAGATGGCCAAATTCTAATCATGTAAGAAATAGATAATCAGACATATTACAGTTCATGTTAATCTAGTCATAGTGTTAGAAACAATTTTCAGTGATTCCTTTTTAAGCAATCTAACACAGCCTTTGAGCAATAGTTAAAATATGATTTATAATTTAAGCCAAATGTTGAATATTTAATGTGTCTCCATGTTTAATGTATAGATTGTTTTGAAGATACCCATTTTATAAAGTTGGTAATAATAAAAAAATATCATATTTATTCACATTTATAAATTACATTTAAAGAAACCATACAGAAGATAATTGCACAAACACATCCTAAGATACTAAGCAGGTAAATGGTAGTGTGAAGCCCTTACCTGGCTTGCGGCTGATGTGTTGTCTCTCCTATGAACTGTTTCAGAGCCGTGTAAAATTAAAAAATGTTAGGCCTTTCAGATAACTCAAAACACAAGGCATTTGAACCAAGGTCCAGAAAGGGCCTCTCTGTTCATACACAGCCATACATAACAGGAAGGCCAAAATTTAGGCAATCTACATCTGTTTCCTGTACAGTGAAGTCAATGCCATTATAAATTCTGTAATCTAATCAAACATGTTCCCATTAATGTAAACGTCATTAAGAGAAAGAAAGGCTTACACTCAAAAAGACACAAGATTTCTTCCAAGGGTCTACATTTTGGACGTTTATTCTTGTTATGGTAAAGCCATTATACCAGGGCTACAATTCCTGAATAATACACATGTATACAAATATGAAAAACTATTCTTGGAACAATCAGTTTTTTCCCCCAGAGCAAATCTCTATTTTTATTTCAATCTAACACTTTCAATAATATTTTTTTAAAATCCATTCTTGATGATATAACTTATTCAAAGAATATAGAATTTAGAATTAACCAGGAATATTTGAAACATGCAAACCTTACATATGTATAACTTTGAAAGAATAAAATCTACAATAACATACTGGCCAATGACATAATGGCACTGTGAAGACATTTTGCGTTCACACCATTTGAAATCATTCCATTCCAACACTTGGAGAAGAGAATGCCAACGGCCTACTCACTGACAGAACAAAAAGCGTTTAAAACAGGGCAACTTCAGCCCCACAGCCTTAAACTAAACCTCCATGCTTCTGCTGATGAGGACAGTAAAATAAACGATAGATATAATTTTAAAAATTTTAATCGGCGAAACACAACTGCTCTGAATCTCCCAGGTTACCGTGTGACGGCAGGGTCACAGGAACTCACCGTGTCAAATCCCCCGTCTCTATTCGCTCCGAATCCCACGGCGGCTCTCGCTGCAAATGGCACAAAAAAAAAAAAAAAACCACCTAACAACAGCAGCGACGACCCTGTGGCAGCTCCCATTGTCTGGCACAAAGGCCGATGCTTTCATCATTCCACCCATTTCCACCCATTTAGGAAGCGTTTGACTCAAAAACGGATCATTATGGCACTTTCACAATAGCGTACAGCTAGCAGGGTGACATTACCGGAATTACCGTTGGTCCCTGGATCCAGCAGAATGTATGTTACGCGTATAAAAGCCACAGGATGGAAACTGGAACTCTTAGAACTTTCAGCAGCCTGAACCCACTGTAAGCTGAACCCGCTGGTACCTCCCAGGAACTTTCAGCGGCACTGATTCCATTTACCTGGATTACGTGGATCGATTATCAAAGTGTGATTGACAGAAGATTCTAGGACCACCACAGCACAATGAGCAAAGACAAGGCCATGCTTGCACTCACTCACAATCACACACACACACACGCACAGATTATATGCACTGGCTCCCATGCCACACAGAATCACAATGGCGCAAAAATAAAGGAGAAAGTGGCAGAAAATTAGCCTCTGCCTTTCGGGTTAATGTGTTGCCGCTGGCAACTGTAATGAATCGGAAGTTTCTTTTCAGTGAGACTGCACTGTCCTAAAATATTATTTAATTTTGGCCTTGGATAACATCAGCTATTATAAAACAATAATAAATTACCTAACTTTATTCAGCTTCTTTTTGTTTTTAAAGAAAAGAGAAAACAACCCTGGACCCTGGCAACTTATAAACCAGCTTGTTTGTAGTGTGTCATCCTAGATCACCTGAGGAATGGGAACCGAATGTCAATCCCTTGCGATGATGAAGCCTGTCGGTTTCTCAGAAGCTGAACGACCAGCTGAGGCTGTGTGTCACATAGAGCGATGCTTATCTGGCCATGGTGTGGTTTGGCTGGGTGTCGCCTGGCTGCTCCACCGGCTGCAGTTATCCATCTGCGCAGTTCTCCTGCGCAGCGACTGTCTGGCTGCACTGCTCAGTACTACAGCTGCTCCACCGGCTGCAGTTATCCATCTGCGCATGCTGCGCAGTTCGCCTGCGCAGTGGCTGTCCGGCTGCGCAAATTTCAGAGGGCATGCGTGCCGATGCCTGCAGCCCTGCGCAAAAACTGACAGAGGGCACTGCACCTGGGTCACACGCCTAAATGAGTTACGATTGGCCGTTTCAAATTGTGACACAGGAAAAAATGATAAGGACGTCTATTTAAAAGCTCAGTGCTAACGAGAGAAGTTTAAATTTAGCTCACATTTAACGTGTCATTTTCTACAGATTAAGACAAACTTTCAGTGCATTATAATATTACAAAAGCAGAACTTCAGCATTTTATCACTTGGAATGAGCCTTCCTCCTCCTTCCTTAATCTATTTTATCATTATTGGCATTGGCAATGTTATTGTTCACAACATATGGATCAGTGCAACAAAACAAGATAAGCACTTAATTATTGCAAAAAAGTTTAATTTATTGTAAAATCTGAAAACATTTAAAAATATGTAAATATATTTCATCCATCTACACAGCATGTATTCACAATGTATGGTCATTAAGGAATATTCATCGTTAAAAAATCATCATGGAATTAATTTTCATGAACAAGGAACTTTTTACAAAACATAATCATCATTGACCTAAAGTGGATAAATCTTTAGAATAAATAATTTGGTTGTCTAAAACAAGTAAAAAAAACATGAAATAATCAGCACAATGTTGGTCATTTCTACTGCCAGCTGATTCTAACAGCTGATTATGAAGGCAGTCATATCCATTTCTGTATTTTTTTTAAATGTACAATTAAGATATTTTGTATTTCCCCATGTCACTCTAGAGAATGGCTTTTGAAGTCAAAAATTAGAAGCAATTTCTAATTTTTCATTCTTCTTTTTCTTCTCTTAGCAGATCTACTGGATGCAGCTTTCTGCTGTAGGAAATAAATAGCAAAAAACCTGGTAAAATAGATCTGCGTGCCATCTGTATGTTAATTTACCAGGTTCATGACATACGCAGCCTGACAGTGACTCACTAATAATAGCAAACTAGCAAAAAATGAGATAGAAAGATACACTGTGACCAAAAGTATCTGGACACCCCATGGTCATGGTAATGTTTCAGGTGTCCACATCCTTTTGGCCACATAGTGTATTTCACGCTCACCTGTGCTCTGGTTTTTTTGGGTGCCTTGAAGTCTGCAGACTCTGCAAAAATGACATGGAGAAATGTAAGTCAAACCTGAATCTAAGTGAGTAAAATTTCTCAATGAAAGGGTTTGGTAAAACGGTCAAAGTATCCATAACTTAAAGACGTTTCCACCTGGCAACCATTTCCTTCATTTGATACTATAGATTATTCATTAAATTGGTAACTAGTTCACAAGAACATACAAGCTCATATTCACAAACACGTTTACCGCTCTCAGATGGAAGGTCTTGTTCCGCATTTTTCTGAAAGGCCTGTTAGAGCAAACAGAAGAAGAAGACACAAGCTGTGAAGATGCCTTCTTATGTGCTCAGCAGGACTGGATGTCAAATCGAGTTAGCATGTTAGCACACATACCACCCCCTTGTGGCTCAGCTGTGCCAGGCCCTGAGAGTGTAGAGCGCTACGCCCTTCACCCCAAACTAATCCACCCCCTTGTCAGCTGGCCGGGCCAGGCCTGAGTGCGCACTGTACATACCCCCTGGCCACTGCAGGCAGGCCTGAGTGCGCACTGAATACCCCATGTGCACCCAGCCCTTGTGGGCCGATGCCCTGTGTCGCGGCGGTCCCCGGCCCTGCTGGGTGGAGCTGATACATACCGCCCCCTTGTGGCCGAGCTGTGCGCCGGCTGCGGGAGCTGCCCTGCCCCTGTGCGGCTGGCGGTCCGGCCTGGGCGAGTCTGGGCGCTGTCCCACAGGTGGCTCCCCTGCTGCAGCCCGGCCACCCGGCCGTGCTCCGCCGCCACCTGCACCTTCATGGTGTGGAAGGGGGTCTGCACGTCCCCCACCTTAAAGTGCACCGCCGTCCCGTCGAACCACAGGGTGTCGCACCGGCCCTGCCTGAAGCCCGGGGGCTCGTAGTCGGGCGGAGTCACTGCGCACGGCAACCACACGGCAACCACACACCAATCAAAACGATGAGAAATTATTCGGTTATTTACTTATCCGTTAAACAACTGTGAATGTCTTAAGACATTTAAAATTAACTCTGTATCTTTTAATGGCTATTTTAAATGACTATGTTTTCGTTTCTTGAATCTTAAGTATTTATTTATTTAATTTGTTCTACTTTTCCACCCAGTTTATCTGGGTATTTTATGCGTATATTCAGCTCTCAATGTGCCTCTGAGTTTAAATAGAGGCTGTATTGTAATGTAATGTAACACACGTTTATATATAAGATTGTACATTCCCCATGCACCCAAGGACACTGCTGGTTTATACAGTACATGGTGATGCTGCACACCCACTGATATTGTAGTTTACTCCTGATTGTTACCCTCATCATAGTAATAGAGCTTCATGGAGAGACAGACATCAGTGGGGAGGACATCCAGGTTCTGCATGAGCAGGAAGAGCTTGCGCACCAGGAGCACCGATGCTTTCTTTGTGTCCTCCATTGTCACCTTCATTTCATCATTTCGGTTCCTGAAGGTCATATAAGGGTGAGTGCTCAGCCTCATAATCTACCTTCGCTAAAATCACTCACCATTCTGCAGTAATTACATTATCACCTGTAAGGTGTAAGGCAATCACATTTAAAAAACGAAAAACTTGAAGCAGGTTAACAAAATTGTTTCACAAAGCTCTGCGTCCAACCATCAGATACTTTTTTTGTTCATTAACACAGAAGAATCCATTATACCCTGTTTAGAACCTGGGCTAAATACATAAGAGTATTTGATATCATTTGGATGGCAGTAAAATTTTAAAACACTTCTGCTTAAACTCTGATTATTTTTGACAAAACGTGCTGTTAACCAATCATAAGAAAGCGTTGTGGTCTGCATTAGTGAAAATGGCTGTTCAGTCTTAGTGAAATTTGACCTCAGTTTGCAAATGATAAATAAGGCTCAAGTAACACACTGACTACAGTACAAACATCGTTCACCTCAAAATTTCCATATGCGGGCCATCTTCTGTGTATTTAAACTTGAACTGGTAGGATTCAATGATGTGCTGCATAGGAGGAGGGAAAAACAAAACTTTGAGATATTACTCCACATATCTATGTTCTTCAAAAATACTACACATACCTTTTCAGCGAATGGACATATTGATAAACACTACTATATGACACTGTTTCAAAGACTGTATGTATCTACATGATAGGAGACATACTGCGATGTGAGAGGGAAATGTCTTCAAGATACTGTTAGGCTGGCTAAACATGAACGTAAGCTAGCACATTACACACTCATAGAGCTTCTAAAGATGCTAATGATATCCTAGCATTGCAAACAGAATATATTCTTTTAAAATATTTTGAAAATTCAGCTCACATTTGGGTCACCGGGATCAGTATGTACCTGCAGATTGAGGAATAAATTACACAAATTAGGAATCAACATGCGTATACACACACAACATAGTAAATTGAGCACACACCTATGAGACAGGCTATTAGGGACATCAACTGACTGAACACTGTTTTGACATGCTAGGATTGCTTTTCACCTGGATGCTCAATTTAGCAACACGCTTCACGCAACTGCTACTGTTCCTATAACAAGTGTTTTAAAAAAATAAATAATTAAACTTACCCCGATAAACACAATCTGTAGCTGTTGAGAGGTTGAAAAATCAGTTAGTTTGTTACAAAACAAACCAAAACAAAGAAAATATGACCAAGAGTAATTTTAAGCTCCTGAACTTACAGATCCTTTCTGTAATGCATCGAAACACCCCATCATCCTTGAAAAGCAAACGAGGGCAGTGTCATTGATGCGAAGCACCATAAGTGCGAATAGCTCCCCCTAGTGGAGAACCTTCAGCCTAGCCAGGTCCACGAGCTGCTTTGCATCTAAAACCACATTATAATTATGTGCTTACCATTTGACAATCTTGCAGGCTCCAGGAGAGGAGCTCTTCTCTCTCAAAACTTTAATGCACAAATCTGTAAACCAAATGCAGAAACGTGAAAGCTATACCGCAATTTGCTGCAGTCGGTCACACTGAACGCTGTTACTTGAAAATAAAACAGCAAATATGTGTTTCTGTGAATTTATGGACGGGAAACGTCCAATGTAGTCTAGCATTTGTGAGCTAACTAGTTAACTTAGGCCTGTTATTAGCCGACGCTGCCTTTTGGGAAATGAAATTATAAGTTGACCCGCTTATAAGTGTCAACAAAAATTTGAGCAAGTCGTAACAAAAATTTTTTGATTAGGGTTTTAGTTTTTCCCCAAAGTTAAAGATAATTCTTTTACACCTTCCCGAAACGCGATCTATAGGGTCCTCCGGGAAAATGCCTCGGAGGTAGGTGATGCAGGACACCGCCCGAAAAAAAACATCCGCTTGACGAACACCACCGACTGCGGGTTTCCCTTCCAAATTCGTTCTGAAACAAGCTCACCCAC
>NC_057936.1:4215009-4228060 GCF_018555375.3 Anguilla rostrata
CTTTCGCTAAAAGCGGAAACGTTCCAACATATGCGGGCACAAGTTAATGGCATGTTTATTGTCGAGTTTCTCACCACCAGAGTCAACGCTAGATGCTGTCACTGCTAAAGAATCCATGGCGTGAATGCTTTCGGCTACCTTCCGGAACGCAGTAGAATAGGCCTATTTCACAAGATGGCGACCAAAACCGGATGTAGTGATACTTTGTTTCCGGTTACACGTGTTGCTACGGACGCCAAGTCCATTTCTGACAGCGAAAAATGGAGCCGAAACAGCGACGTGTGTTCTCACAGTCCATAATCGCTCTGCCTAAGTTCACTATGTCGGACGTTATCCGCATTGTGGACACATTTCCAGTGAACGTAAAGAGGTCTAAAATGGACAAGGGCTACAAAGTTTATATTCAGTTATGAAGGTAAGTATAACCGTTAGCTCTGGTTCGCCAGAAAGCTAAATAGATAGCTTGCTAACCCACAGCAAGTTAGCTGATTAAAGAGATATTTCACTTCAATATAAGTTATTTTCTCGAGGCGACTCCATTGTGTTTTTGTACCGTGAACAACATCTGCTGTTCGTTAACAACGTCTCTGTTCCTCTCGGTTGTAATTTCGCCGAGGTCCCGAAAATGAATGAATAGGGAGCCTGACAACCGTGAGGAAAAGCGATTCTGTTAACGGTAACGGTCAGCAGGGGAGGCAAAGCTATGTAAGTGCAATGTGTTAGGCTCCACAATATAACTTATGCTATACAAAGTCAAATATCTCCGAACTAATTTTGTATTACTGTTACTATTTTGTGACATGTTTGCACTGTACTTAATAAAGATTTATATTGCTTGTCAAATCGCCTGTGTAATAGGCCTATTTCACATTTCCGGGTATGTAAACCGGATGTAGGGGTCTTTCATTTCCGGTTACCTTAACCACCACCGAAAACAATGGCAGCGACGAAGAGCAAGCAGTTTTGTAGCGTTCCTCTGTGTAACAATTCGAAGAGAAAACAACCTTATTTATCATTCCACAGCTTTCCAACCGATGTACTCCAAAAGAATTAATGGATACATGCGATTAGGAGAGACGAGGGAGAAGATTTCGCAGTTAGGAGGTACAGCACGTACGTGTGTGGACTGCACTTTGAGGAGAGTGATACACTATGAAATTAGACTTAATCAGAAAATGCCATCAAATGTAAAACGTGACTGTCATTTGCTTAAGAATCCCCTGCCCCAAACTTTATTTTAGCTAAATTGGCAGGTGATTGAGTTTTTATTAGTTGCTTATTTTTCATTAGGTGCACTTGATGAGGCATTGGAGAGGATCAGGGAGTTGGAGAAGATGGTCTCACGCCTCACCCTCTCTGGGCCCCTCCTGGAGAGACGGTGTATTTCTGATGAAGACTTCAGGTACTTCACCAGGTTCCCATCAAAGCGCACATTTCATGTGTTTTTGGGATTTGGCGTCCGTAGCAACGGTAACCGGAAACAAAGTATCCCTACATCCGGTTTTGGTCGCCATCTTGTGAAATAGGCCTATTGAGCTTCAAAACGTGTTTTAGAGACCCACGGAGAGTCAATGGGTGACGTCACAGTAGCTTTGTCCATATTTTTTAAAGTCTCTGGTGTCACCTCATCAGTGACCCACTCACCATGCGCCCGGCGCCGCACACGAGTCCACCAGAGCTCGTGCTTTCTGCAGGATCTGAAATTTGCAATTCAGCTGAATGAGCTTGAAAGACGAACGGGAGCGGTAACCTGAAATAAGGAGACAAAAGGCACATTTTCAGCATTACCACTGACAACAAAATCAGCAGGTAGATCAATTTCGATGACCGCCAACCGTTATTATGTACTCGCAATTAGAAGTAGGTCGTTTCTGAAACAGAGGGAATACCATTTGTATGTTTAGCGACAATGAGCAGATCAAATTCGTTATCAAAGTAAACGTCAACCAGCTGTTACTGTCGTTCTGAACTCTTTCTTTGCTGCACTAACTCGGTCATGTAACTCGCCCGTATAAGTTAGCCCGCAAGCTAGCTAACGTTAGCTATTTAACCAAGTCGCTCAATTACCGTACAGAACACACCTTTTGGTAACCATCACCGATCTAGTTAACAACGGTCATAGACACTGTGGCTACCCGGTATTAAAAACTTCACAAATTAATAATTGCCAAAATCCAGTTTGTTCGCAGGTTAGCAGTGCGTTAGCTTGCAACACTCATTCCGATCAACGTACCCGTCTCCTTTGCCAAGTGATAGAATTTGTCTTTCAGAGTTTTCCCTACTTTTAATTTCTTGCCCATGTCTGTCTTTGTGAATGATTATTAATAGAATTAGGTTTTCCAGTCGAAATATTCAATACAAACGTAGCTAGCAATCAAATTTTAGAGAACACCGAACGCTAGCTTGCTCTGAAAAACAACACGTGTGAATGGGCTACGCATGACAACTACGTCACAGAAAATGTCGTAATCAATAAGCGCCAACAAAACTTTATTTAAACATTTTAAAATAAACAGACAAGTGTCTACCACTTTCTTCTTGGCGCAATGTTTTAAAATATTTATGAAAAACAAATACAGACAGTTTATATTTTATTTAACCAAGGATAAAATAACAGCACTTGCATTTTACACTGCACTGACATGTACTGCAAACAAAACGAACCAATTATGAAAGGTAAATATAGTATCAAAACACATTCGTTTCTTTAATCACACTTTTGCAGGTGTACATATTGTAGGTAATTATATCAGCCACAACACCGTGTGAATAACTCAAGCTCTTTCTTTAGGTTCAAAATCTACAATAGAAACTACCCTTGACCTTCCAGTAAGCAACGCCTTACTGATCTTTTTTACGCAGTTTGCACAAGAGAGGTAAGCGCTTTGGGTAATCAAGATCGTAATAATCTGCACAGACAGCTGTGTGCTGAGCTCAGAGAGAGACGAGCTGGTTAGGGTGGTATGTGAAGGAGTCAGTCAGTCAGGCCTGTTTGGGGTTCGGTTGTTGATCAGTCCCAGCACTGAGAAGGCGCTGGCAGCTGCCGTCACCAGACTGATCGCGCCAATGGCCTGGGAAGCCTACGGAGACACAAACGCATGGTTACCATGGGGATAAATCACACGCAGGCAGAACGGGCTGAGCCTCTCACGAGCCGCTCTTCAGAAGTCTTACAATAAATACTCTGATGAAGCGTTGGGTAGGTGACACGGACAATGTCAGACAGAGGCTCAGGTGATCCTAAGGGGTTTTGTAAATGGAAAGGAAAGAAAGGGGATGAGAGAGAGAGATAGAGAGAGGAAGAGAGGGAGAGGTAAAGAGAAGGAGAGAGGAGTACATATATACACATTTATATATAGGAGAGGGAAAGAGAAATATGTATATTAGAGAGGGGGGAGGTAGAGAGAAGAGAGGAGTACATATATACATGTATATTCATATATATATATATATATATATATATATATATAGGAGAGAGAGAGGGAGAGAGAAATATATATATATATAGGGAGGGAGAGAGGAAGAAGGATAGTAGGAGAGGTAGAGAGAAATAGAGGGAGAGAGAGAGAGAGGGTGAGAGGGAGAGACCTGTTCAGACACCCCCTCCCCATAGCGCAGCAGAGTGACAAAGTGCTCGCAGTTGTTGCCCAGCAGGTCATACGACACTTCCTGGCCAATGAAAAGCTGGGCTCGGTGAATGATGTCACAGACGGGCAAGGGGGTGTGGTTGTCGTCGTATTTGTTGTTGATTCGGTATGAGTTGCTCCCCACCACCTCCTTCAGCAGCTGCATGCGCACCACCGCCTTTCGACTGAAGACGGACTTCACGCTGGACATGGCCGTGGCCTGGCCTTCATCTGGTGGAGGGAATCAATCCCAACGTTTTTAGGTCGAATCAAAATCAAATCAATTTTTTTGCTTTTTACAGAGAACTGGCACAAAAACACTTTGCAGAGGAGCAAAATAGCAAGCACACGAGGTAAAGAACTCCCTGGTGGGGAGAAAAACCCTCAAAAGATGGCGAGAAAAAACTCCCCAATGAGAAGAAATCTCAGGAGAAACCTTATATATATATATAGAGGAGGAGCTCATCCTTTGTTGGTAGGCCTGGTGTAAAGTGAGGTGTCTCAAACTGCTGAAGGGCTGTAGTGTCTGCAGGGTTTTATGGTCAGCCAGTTTAGGCCTTAGAAACATGCCATGTTGACTCAATCACTTAAATTATGAACTATAGCACCAAGACACACCAATCCCAATAGATAGCATGGGCCTGGTTCAGGTGAAATAGAGCGATGTTAGAAAGAGCGAATATTGACCCACTGGTGTCAGGTTGACGATGTAACCGTCACCCAGGTACAGAGCCCAGTGCTGATAGGCCGGCCTGAAAATCTCAATGAGGTCACCGGGTTGGGGGTTTCCGGGGGGATCGTGCTCTTCGGGATCATTTGAAGCCATCTGAGAGGATTAGATACGGGGCGAACTTGGGGAGGCAGGGAATGCACTATCAACTAAGAATGAGACATTTTTTGTTATTTTTTTATTCTATGACTCAACCCTCAGTAACATTTAGCTTTGCACATCTTCATATGCAGAATTAAAACATTTCCTCCTCCACATATCTCAAAGCACTATATCAGTGCATTTCTCCTTATGTTTTCATCATCTGTATCATCAATTTATAATTCAGTCTTCTACTAGACTTACAAAAGTATGTTTAACATGGTAAGTAAACATCACATTAGCTAGAGATGGCCAAGTTCTAATCATGTAAGAAATAGATAATCAGACGTATTACAGTTCATGTTAATCTAGTCATAGAAGCAATTTTCGATGATTCCTTTTTAAGCAAGCAAGCACAGCCTTTGAGCTGAACAGTTAAAATGTGATTTATAATTTAAGCCAAATGTTGAATATTTAATGTATCTCCATGTTTAATGTATAGATTGTTTTGAAGAAACCCATTTTATAAAGTTGGTAATAATCAAAAAATATCATATTTATTCATTATACCAGGACTACAATTCCTGAATAATACACATGTATACAAATATGAAAAAATATTCTTGGAACAATCAGGTTTTTCCCCCAGAGCAAATCTCTATTTTTATTTCAATCTAACACTTTCAATAATATTTTTTTTAAATCCATTCTTGATTATATAACTTATTCAAAGAATATAGAATTTAGAATTAACCAGGAATATTTGAAACATGCAAACCTTACATATGTATAACTTTGAAAGAATAAAATCTACAATAACATACTGGCCAATGACATAATGGCACTGTGAAGACATTTCATTTCATTTGTTCATATCATTTGAAATCATTCCATTCCAACACTTGAGCCGCGTTTCCACCGCAGGAACTTTACCCCGGAACTAGGAACCTTTTGAGGAACTAAGTGCATTTCCACCGCAGGAACTTTACCCCGGAACTAGGAACCTTTTGAGGAACTCAGTGAATTTCCACCGCAGGAACTAGGGTCTAAATTTAGTTCAGAGGGCTTTATTTTACCCGCAAAAAAGTTCCTGCTCGGGGGGTAGTACTTTCCAAAAGTACCGGAACCTTTGGGGTGTGGCGCAAGCGCTGAAAATTTCTGATTGGTCGACTACTTGCAGTGTTATTTCAACCGCCACGTTTAAAAATCTGCAGCCGCAAACCGATTTATTTTCATAATAACTTCAAATCAAACTTGTATGTTATGCGGCGCAGTAGCCTAGTTTTGGTTATAGCCTGCCAACGTCTTGGAATTATAACGTGTGCTCTTCTGTTCTTTTCTTGCTTTAGTATTCGTTTTATAAAATGCTAAGCATTCGTGCTGTGACAGCATATTACGTACCAAAACATTCAAACTGATTAATTCGGTTGCTGAATATTTTCTTCCGGATTTTCTTTGTTAGCCCGTTGTAATTGACTCAAAATGTTTGATACAGTTATGTGAGGTATGCGGTAGTTCTGCGTAATTCACATCGGTGATACAGTAAAAGCAAACTGGAAATCACCTTCCGCACTTTTTGTCAGGGTAAAATAACAGGTTAATTCTAGTAATCGTCCCTTTAGCTTTTTCAGACTGCCATAATTTTACTCTGCCATTTCTGCCAATTCCACAAAAAGACCAGGAAGACTATGGACTAATTTATGGTGCATGGTTTGCATCTGGAGGGCACACTTCGCTGCTTGGCTAGCAGTAACTTTGAAGGAAAGCAAACGGTGGCTGTACCACAGCTAATTAAAATTTTCACGCAAGTCCGAGTTTTCGTTCTATTCTTGTCATTTTCGATTAGCCTATATGGAATTGACGATAAGAAAGTAATCAAACAGCAAATTGTTTACAACGTGTGCATGTTTTCTGCTGTTGTTGCCAGTTATATTGGAAATGTGAATGCATTCTGTCGCCTTGGATGTCAAGACATGAAAGTGAATGTTCGCATAAAAACATAATGAATGTGTTTGAGAGGATATATAAAACAGTTACAATCTGACTATTGGCCTGTGTGGCGTGGATCGGGGCATGCCCCCGCAGTGCCCCTCCCAGCCGTATAGGAATCAGCTTAAACCTGCCACCAGGCCAGCTGGTCAGGACCCGGGACAGCACCACACTATGAAGCCCAGCCACAGGACCCTGGAGAGCGGCAACCTGGAAATTCCCCAACTCCCCTCCGGTGCACTCAACGCACCTGCAATCAATGAGGCAACACAGCTGCCGCCACTCCAGGGAAATGGGCTGGGAGCATAAAAGGAGGCCTTTGTCTTCCTTGAGGGGAGGGTTTTTGGGCTGCAGAAGGGCTGTCAATACATGTTTAAAACGTTTTTTGTTGTCTTTCAGAGTCCGGTGGAGACGCAGGATCACATCCCTCTTCCTGGTTTAAAGAGGGATCCCCTCAGCTGTCTCCCGGCCGTCACTACCCCTAATTTCGGTTACTTTACTTTAATTTAATTCAGACTTTAGTTGTTGAGTTCGGTTTTGTTTGTCTATATCATTTTTGGTTAAATAAAAGGCCCTGTTGGGCTATTTTTCCCCAAACCTCCGGTCTGTGTATTTCTGTGCCGCCCCGCCTGCACCGTCACGCCCAGGACGGTGCCACACCTGTTATATCCTATTTGTTGCATAACAACGGTCCAAGTTCAACTACCAACGACAGTTTTGCTTGACAACGGTAAAATATGCCCAAACGGCTGCAGAAGAATATTTCAATTCCAGGTGATTAAATCGATAAATATAAAAGTAACCATATATAGTCATTGTTGGTAACCCGTTGTATATAAGTGGAATAAACCCCTCCGGGCTGTCCCGGGTATTAGAAAATAATGTGGGCTACTTCGGTGGTAGTATGGGGTTACAGAAGAAATCATAGGACAGATGGACCGATGACAACATCGCTTTTTCATACGTCAGTGGGCTAATTTGCCTAATCTTCGCGGGACTTAAGACCGCGGTGGAAACGCAGACAACAATGGGCTGAAGGAACCTTTTAGTTCCTTGAAAAGTAGTAGGGACTAAAAGTTCTGGGTACTTTTGGTGGAAACGCGGCTTTGGAGATGACAATGCCAACGGCCTACTCACTGACAGAACAAAAAGCTTTTAAAATAGGGCAACTTCAGCCCCACAACCTTAAACTAAACCTCCATGCTTCTGCTGATGGGGACAGTAAAATAAACGATAGATATAATTTTAAAAAATTTAATCGGCGAAACACAACTGTTCTGAATCTCCCAGGTTACAGTGTGACGGCAGGGTCACAGGAACTCACCGTGTCAAATCTCCCGTCTCTATTAGCTCCGAATCGCCGGCTGCTCTCTCTGCAAATGGCAAAAAAAAAAAAAAAAACACCTAACAACAGCAGTGACGGCCCTGTGCCAGCTCCCATTGTCTGGCACAAAGGCCGATGCTTTCATTATTCCACCCATTTCCACCCATTTAGGAAGCGTTTGACTCAAAACGGACAAAACGTGCTGTTAACCAATCATAAGAAAGCGTTGTGGTCTGCATTAGTGAAAATGGCTGTTCAGTCTTAGTGAAATTTGACCTCAGATCGCAAATGATAAATAAGGCTCACGTAACACACTGACTACAGTACAAACATCGTTCACCTCAAAATTTCCATATGCAGGCCCTCTTCTGTGTATTTAAACTTGAACTGGTAGGATTCAATGATGTGCTGCATAGGAAGAGGGAAAAACAAAACTTTGAGATATTATTCCACATATCTATATTCTTCCAAAATACTACACATACCTTTTCAGCGAATGGACATATTGATAAACACTACTCTATGACAATGTTTCAAATACTGTATGTATTTACATGATAGGAGACATACTGCAATGTGAGAGGGAAATGTCTTTAAGATACTGTAAGGTTGGCTAAACATAAACGTAAGCTAGCACATTACACACTCATAAAGCTTCTAAAGATGCTAATGCTATCCTAGCATTGCAAACAGAATATATTCTTTTAAAATATTTAGAAAATTCAGCTAACATTTGGATCAGTATGTACCTGGAGATTGAGGAATAAATTACACAAATTAGGAATTAACATGCTTATACACACACAACATAATAATTGAGTACACACATATGACACAGGCTATTAGTGACATCAACTGGCTGCACACTTTTGACATGCTAGGATTTCTTTTCACCTGAATGCTCAATTTAGCAACACGCGTCACGCAACTGCTACTGTTCCTATAACAAGTGTTTAAAAAAATAAAACAAATTAAACTTACCCCGATAAACACAATCTGTAGCTGCAGAGAGGTTGAAAAATCAGTTCGTTTTTACAAAACAAAACAAAGAAAATATTACCAAGAGTAATTTTAAGCTACTGAACTTACATATCCTTTCTCTAACGCATCGAAGTACCCCATCATCCTTGAAAAGCAAACGAAGACAGTGTCATGGATGCGAAGCACCATGAGTGCGAATAGCTCCCCCTAGAGGAGAACCTTCAGCCTGCTAAACATGAGCGAGCGAGTGTGTGGGTGGGTGAGTGAGGGAGTGAGTTACTAGCCAGGTCCATGAGGTGTTTTGCATCTAAAACCACATTATAATTATGCGCTTACCATTTGACAATCTTGCAGGCTCCAGGAGAGGAGCTGTTCTCTCTCAAAACTTTAATGCACAAATCTGGAAACCAAATGCACAAACGTGAAAGTCATACCGCAATTTGCTGCAGTCGGCCACACTGAACGCTGTCACTTGAAAACAAAACAGCAGTGTTTCTGTGTATTTCTGGACGGGAAACGTCCAACGTAGTCTAGCATTTGTGAGCTAACTAGTTAACTTAGGCCTGTTATTAGTCGACGCTGCCCGGTAAGTGAAATTACGAAGTTGACCCAGCTATATGAAGTGTCAACAAAAATAGCAGCTAAAGTCGTAACACATATCTTGTCAATTATATGACTTAGTCACATAGTTTCCTAACGTTAAAGATAATTCTTACCACACCTTCCAGATAACGCGATCTATAGGCGTCCTCCGGGAATATGCCTCGGAGGTAGGTGATGCAGGACACCGCCAGAGCCATCATCCGCTTGACGAACACCACCGACTGCTGTTCCGTCTCCAGTTCATTCTGAAACAAGCTCAGCCACTGAAATAGAGGAACAATGAGTAGTCAAGTCAAGGGAACCTTTAATTCTACCTCCGCCTATTATCAACATTTATTTTATATAATTTAACTTAGCTACCTCGGCTGTGTCCTGCGCCGACTTGTGTCGCAACTGTCCTGCTGTTGCCATTTTCAGTATACCTAATATAAAGCGTCAGCTGATGATTTTGCTGAAGGGAAAATCGTATGTTATCTCAACCGGAGATCGGCTGGTTAAGTTTGTCACCGACTTGTATTTATGGGTGATACTCAACGATCCCGCTCATTAAGTCGACACTGAAGTTTTGTGGAGACTATTCTGAGGTAAAGCCACCAACATCATCCGCTGCACGCGCACAGTTACCGATCAGGCAGTGAGAGCTCGACCTGATGTAACGGTTATTTTTAACGTTAGACTAGATGTGTCTTACACGAAAGACTAGTTATTTTGCTGATCTAAATGCAGTCTCCCCAAATTTCTTCTGTTCCCGACTATTCTGACTAGAAAAACTGTTTCAAATGTCAGTTTTTAAAAGTGGAGTTGGGAATGCCAATGTAATTTTTTAAAATTTACATTTTACAACGTGTTAGCTACATTTTATTCTGCCCAGTTATAGTAACTATGACTTCCTCAAAGAGTCCTGACTCGGTAGCTTTAGCTCAGATTTACTCAAGGGACTTCTGAACTTGTGAAATAATGAGATCACCTACAGGTTATTACTAGGATCAGGGCAACATTCTCTCCACAAAGGGGACAACCAGGCTGCTGTGTCTTATGGTAATAAAATAATACAAATATAGGCAGATCTCCATTGATGGACCTCCTTGAAAGCATCCTCCTCTGCCTTGAACGTACTGTACTCACTTGGAAAAGCAATACTGTAGCCTTAAAGCCTACATTTTACTGTGCAGATGACCAGAAGAGGAGCAGTCTGTCCACCTCCGATGTGCCAGGGCACACCCTTGTTCAATTTTGCTTTAGATTTGCTCAATTTTGATTTAAATATTTTCTCATTTCAATGAAAAGTCAGCAGACGGCGCTGTTTCCACATTTTGACCACCACCGCCTAGGACATAGCCTAACTTAGTATTTCATTGGTCTAGGACACAGTTCACAAAGCACTTTATAAGCTAATGATTAGCAATTTAATAAAAATGTAATGTAATTGCATGGATATTTGTTGCACATAAATGACTGTTTCTAAAGTAAAAATTTAGAAATGTTTTCTAAATATTTGGCGTTTCAGTGGTGTATAATAAGGGGGTATACCACTGTTCATAAAAAGGCAAATTATGCAAAATGGTATACTGATGGCAT
This sequence comes from Anguilla rostrata, assembly GCF_018555375.3. NCBI lineage: Eukaryota > Metazoa > Chordata > Actinopteri > Anguilliformes > Anguillidae > Anguilla > Anguilla rostrata. The sequence goes on from NC_057936.1 coordinate 4,225,922, forward strand.
GTTCAGTGAAGACATGGTCGTCTTACATATGGCACATGGTGTAAAAATAGGAGAGGTACAGAGCGGTATAGTGTTATGTGATTGGTGCAATGTTGTAAGTTAATAGGGTAAACATGGAGTTGAACTTTGTTACTGGCCAACATATACAAGACTTTGGTTTTTGAGCTAACAATGCCTTACCCTGGGAAACACAGAAATATTTGATGTTGAGAATATAAGAACTGAACTGGACATTATCAGGATGTTTACCACATTGAGGCCTTTAGCAGACACTATGAATCCAGAGTGACAAACATACCCTTAACATAGCGTTCATATAGTACATTAGTAAAGCCATTTATACCTTGCTCAAAGGGTACAACATCATAGTCCAACCTCGAAAACAAACCTTCTACCTACAAGCCCAGTCCCCTAACTTATATACATCACTGTTGTCCATTGTTGCCTCACATTAGCTACCTAGGTTGATATAATTTTACAGCATGTTGATATAAGCATGCTAAACGTGGGTAAATGCTGTAAGTAGCTGTAGTCAAGGTAAACGTCTAGCCATCAAGCCACCCATTTAATCCACGAATGCGCACTCCATGAGTTTTTGTTTCAGCGTTTTATTGAAGCAGATTTCTTGTTATAAATATGTCAGATTATCAATGCAGTGAGTTTTGATTCCAGAACTTACAACGACTGGTTTCTCTTGGCGCTTCAATATTGAAGGACGCTCACATGTGTCCTTTACTACGTTTGGCCCTAATGGCTTGCCATACTCGTGTTTCAGTCACACCATACACTTGTGCAGCTCTATAGCTCCTCCCCTTCTCGGGTGTTAGTAATGTGAAAGCGGATGAGAAGGACAAAATATTAAATAGAAACAAACTGTTACATTACATTACTTTACATTACAGGCATTTGGCAGACGCTCTTATCCAGAGCAATGTACAACAAAGTGTATAACCATAACCAGGAACAAGTATGACGAAAACTCTGCACTCCAAGTGCAGGGAACAACCGCATAGTTCAACTTGGACCCTGAAGGTTAAACTGATTAACACTAACACAACGAGAACGGCAACAACGCAGTCTATGGAAAAAATACAAGCAGTAGTTAAGACAGTTAATGCACCTAAGTCACCTACGAAACAGCTGCCTAGTTACAACCCTAAGCTTACAGTCATTTACAGGGGGGTAGGGAGGGATGGGGAGAGGTGCAGCCTGAAGAGGTGAGTCTTCAGTCATCGTTTGAAATGGGTCAGTGTCTCAGCTGTTCTGAACTCCACGGGGAGGTCATTCCACCATTGTGGGGCCAGAACAGACAGGAGACGTGTTCTGGAAGTGCAGGTGCGAAGAGGGGGAGGTGCCAGGCGTCCTGAGGTAGCAGAACGGAGGGATCTGGCTGGCATGTAGGGTTTGAATATCTTGTGGAGGTATACTGGGGCTGATCCCTTGACTGCCTGGTATGCTAGAAATAGCAGCAGACACAAACTGCAGAAGTGTTGACTAATTTAATAAATTCTCGGTAACTTGAGTCACAAATTACACATTGTTAGCTGTTTGAAAAGCTTTGGACACATGACAGGGAAAGTAGCTATTGTCAAACTGTAATTATATTATTGCTGATATAGCTCCTACGTCAGAATAGCCGAAGAGTTTGATGTGCTGTGGGAAACGGATTACCTGGCTGTTGTATGGCTAATTTAATGGTCAAACAGCGCATCAAGTGCACGTAGATTACCTGTCCATTATAAGATATTTATAATTCATAACGGATGAAATAATTTGCAATCTGAGAAATGTACCAATGGCCATGCATATTAAACAGGAAACTCTCCTGAAGTAGAGCAAGGATATCAGTTAACGCTAGCCTTATTTAATGGTAAATGGTAAATGAACTGCATTTATATAGCACTTTTATCCAAAGCGCTTTACAATTGATGCCTCTCATTCGCCAGAGCAGTTAGGGGTTAGGGGTTAGGTGTCTTGCTCAAGGACACTTCGACATGCCCAGGGCGGGGTATGAACCGGCAACCCTCCGACTGCCAGACAATCGGTCTTACCTCCTGAGCTATGTCGCCCCTATTTAGACAACATAACGTTACAAGAACTAAAAACAAACAACAGTAACCACAGTCGGGTGGTCAACCA